>NW_012155363.1:397530-402683 GCF_000956105.1 Propithecus coquereli
AATCAGCCCCCAATGATGGACACTTGGGTTGTTTCTGGTCTTTTGCTCTTACAAACGAAGGACTGTGAGTAACTTTGTCCATGTATCGTTTTATGTGTGGGCAGGTGTACCTGTGGTGTAGACTCCCAGAAGGGAGTTTGCTGGGTCAGAAGGTGAGTCTGACCTGGGTAGATACTACCTGGTCTCCTCACAGCGGTTCTGTTCTTCTCTGCTCCCCATAGCAGTGCTTCTCCGCCTTTTGTTTGCTTGCTTGCTTTTCATTATGACATTGTAAGGAGAAAAATTGAATTTAAATTCTCCCTAAAGAGAGAAATTAAATACCAAGGAATAAAATTTTGTCGGGTAAGGTTGAGCTTTGGAGGGCCACAAATCGTTTTTGTGCTTTTGCACTCCCGAGAACCACTGTTTACTTCCTGAGGGGTGACATTCCCACCTCCTCCCCCTTGAGAATGGCCCACACCAAGGGGGAGCACCTGCTTGGCGCCCACCTGCGCGGGAGACTGTGCTGTGAGGCGCTCGGTGTTTGCGCCATCTGATGGTGAGAAATGGTATCTCACGTGTGTGTGTCTGTGCGTGTGTTAAACAGCTTGAGCAATAACTGACTTGCAATAGACTACATATGTTTACAGTGTGCAGTGAGATAAGACGTAGCAATCGTGTGCTTCCGTGACGCTGTCACCACGGTCAAGATAACGAGCGCATTCACCACTTCCTAAGGTGTTCTCGCGCCCTTTTGCAATCCGTCCCACCCCTCCCCAGCACTGCCACACGACGCAACCGCTGCTCTGCTTTTTGTCACTAGAGGTGGTTTGCATTTTCTAGAATGTTATGCAAAGGGACCGCACGCTACATCTCTCCTTTTCGTCGGGCTTCTTTCACTCCGCGTAATCAGTTCGAGGCTCCTGCCGCGGCTCAGCGCACCCGACTTGGCTCCGTTGCTGCTCCGCCGCAGGGCCGCCCCCGGCTCGGGCATCCACCGCTCAGCTGTGGACGTTGGGGTCGTTTGCAGCCTCTGGCTCTTACAAACGAAGGTGCTGTGAACAGCTGCACGCACGTCTTCGTGCGGACACGCGCACGTCCACTCCTGGGGGCGGCGGGCGTCTGGGGAGAAGCGCCAGGTCTGCATTCCCGCCGGGTGCGCTGCGTCCTCGCCGACCTTCGGTGTAATCAGTCTTTCAGCTCTCATGTCGCGTACGTGTGTCGCACTGTGACTGGGACGCGCATTTCCCAAGCGGCCGGCGACGTTGATAGCGCCGGATGAACCTTGGGCCGCCCTCCCGTCTTCCTGGCGAAATGTGTGCACAAAGCTCTGCCCATTTTTTAGAGACCTTATTTTCTGGCGCAGATTCAGGTTCACGGCAAAACCGAGCAAAGGCGCAGGGATGTCCCACGTGCCCCCCACGCACGGCCTCCCGACTGCGAACGTCCCCCACCAGGGTGGGCGACCGCTACACCCCGGAGCCCGCACTGGCGCTTCGCGGCCCAGAGCCCCCCTCCGTGCGCGGCAGGGTTCGCGCTGGGCGTCGGGTGCTCTGCGGGTTTGGAGGAAGGCACAGTGACACGCTCCCACCGTCACGGTGTCACACGCGCATTTTTTATTGCCCTAAAAGTCCCCCGTGCCCTCGAAATCCCGCCCTGCCCCTCCTTAGCTCCACTGGCAGCCACCGACCCGCCCACCGTCCGCTCGGCGGCGGCCTCTCTCCCAGAGTGTCGCGTAGTCGGAATCGCAGGGCGCGGCCTTTTCCCATCGCCTTCCGCGCTCACCAACGTGCTCTTACGTTTCCTTCGTGTCTCTTCGCGGCTCGGCAACTGCTTGCTTTTCAGCATCGCGTAACATTCCGTCCGCTGGACACACCGCGCTTCCTCCGTCCACCCGCCCGAAGGCATCTCGGCTGCTTCCAAGCTTGGGCACTGGGAACGAGGCTGCGGTAAACACTCACGTGCACGTTTTTGTGTGGACATAAGTTCCAGCTCCTTTGAGTAAATGCCCAGGCGCAGGGTGGCTGGATCACGTGGTGAGAGCGTGTTTGATTTTGCAAGAAACCGCCAGGCTGTCCTCCAAAGTGGCTGTGCCTTTTTGGATCCCAGCGGCAAGGAGCGAGGGTTCCTGTTGCTCCACATCCTCGTCAGCACGTGGTGTCGTCAGGGTTTTGGGTTTTGGCCATTCCAGTAGGTGCGCAGTGACATCGCGTTGTCATTTTAATGTTTCCTCAGTTTGTTATAAGGGGAAAAGTATACAGAAGCCTCTGGCACGTGCCAGCCCGGGCCAGAGTGGGCTCTGGTCGTCCTCGCTGCCCCCTCAGCATGTTCCTTCTGCATCCGGCCAGCTGCACCCATGTCCTTCTCAGGGCAGGGACACGGTGTCCTCTGCGGCGGCTTCGGGCAGGGGCAGCACAGGACAGGTAGGCGGATCGGAGTCCGCGGGCCCGCGAGGGGCAGGGGCGTAGGGCTCTGCGGGGCGCGGACCTGCGCGGGGCTGCGGAGGGGGCAGGGGTGCGACTGTCGCGGGCGGGGCCGTCGGGGCGCGGGGCGCAGGGTTCTGCCCAGCCGGAGGGTTTAAAGGCAGAGCAGAGCCTCGGGAGACCGGCATTTCTGGGGCGGCCCAGGGGTGGCGGGCGGGCGTTGGGGGGTTCAGGGCGGGCTCTGCCCCGGCGGGGTGTCCGGGCGGACCCTGGCACGGACTGCAGGGGGAGCCGGTCTCGCTGCTCGCGCTGGGCACCCCCTCACTAGTAGGGGTCCCTGGGGACTCCAGTCTCCCCGGGCGGACGGTCCAGGGTCCGCTCCAGCGCCCCGCTGTGCCCTCACTGGGTCCGGCCAGGATGCTCCCGGGCGGGGGCGGAGCGGCCAAGCGTGGGTGCCTCGGGCGCCGCCCCGGGCTCACCCCGCCCCAGGCAGGCCCAGGCGGAAGGGCGCGCGGGGGGACGGGGGAGACGCGGAGCCATGGCCGAGCTGCTGCGGACGCTGGCCGGTGAGTGCCTGAGACCCGCGGCCCTGGACCCAGCGGGCAGGGCCCTGGCTGGAGCGGGCGGCCCTGCCCACGCAAGAAGGTCCCCGTCTCTCCCTGCCCCTGCTGCCACCTGCCTTTCCCTAACGGGGACGTCGGCGCAGGCCGGGGACCCACAGCGCGGTGGAGAACGATTCCTCCCGCGGAGATCAGGATATATAAAGGAAAAAGTCTGTTTTACCTTTTCAGAAGGAGAGAGGAGGGAATGGGGGGCGCGGGACAGCAGGGAGACCGCGGCATCCCAAGGCCCGGGAAGGGGGTGCGCCCGGGCCCAGCGCCTCGCTGACTTCAGGGGGGATGGGGAGAAACGACAGTAGTGGCGCCAACTGGTAACAAAAGCGGCAGCAGGATGTCACAGTCCGAGAGTCGGTCCCGCAGGGAAGGGTTGTCACAGGTGTCACTCTGCCCTGGAGGTGTGGTTGGACGCAGCTCGGTCTCCTGCTGCTTTCTCAGGAACTCTGTAAAAGCATGTTCCCAAAAAACCATTTTAAAGAGATTTACGGCTCTTTCCCGTCCACGCAGCCCTTTCCAGCAGTCGTGCGGAAACGGGAGAACCCGCGCGATCCATCTCGCCTGCGCTAGGGCTTTTCGGGCTCGGTGTTTTCCCGGAGTCTTGCAAGGCCGCCGTTTCACCCGGCGCCGCGCTGGCCGGGAAGAGCCCCAGACCCGAAAGCAGAGGCGCCCCCAGATCGTGCCACGGGCCTGGGCCGAGTGCAGAGCGCAGGGGAGCGACCCGGGGACGGTCCGGCTGCGGTGACACCCGAGGGAGAGCAGGGCTGAGGTGCCCAGAGCCCGAGGCTGTGCCTTTGGTTAGCGCGCCTTTGTGTGCGCGGTTCGGGCAAACGTTGAGCTGGAGCCGGGAGGAAGATAAAACAGACCCAGGTGGTGGCCCTGGGGGTCAGGGAGGAGCAGTGGAGAATTCGTGGAGAAAGACCCAGGGGTGGTGGTAAGTCGAGTCCCTGCCCTGGGCGGTGCTCGCAGTCCCTCAGCGTTTGCTGTGAGCCGGGACTGAGTCCGATGTCAGGGCAGCCCTGGGGCGAGCACTGTTCTCATGCGCCGTGGGAAACAGCAGGTGCAGAGCGATCTGGGACGCTGGCCCGTCGCACAGGTAGGAAGGGGCTGAACGGAGCCTGGAATTCTGGTCTGTCTGACTGCAAAGACTTGCCTCTTCCTTGCTGCTGACGCTTTCCAGGTGTTCCCCTGTTCCCTCCTTTGTGGTCTTTCTTTCCTTCCCTCCCCTTTCCCCCCAATATATTTTGGCAGGTTTTATGCAATAAACTGCACATAAGATGTACAGTTGGATAAGTTTGACATGTGTGGACACCTGTGCACAGTTGCCCGGTCAGGATGATGAACACACCCATCACCCCAAGAATCCCCCGTGAGGTGGGTTACACTATCTTAGTCCCAGGTCAGGGACTCAACTCCTAGGCTCAAGCGATCCTCCCACCACAGCCTCCTGAGTGGCTGGGACTACAGGTGCACGCCACTATGCCTGGCTAATTTTTTTTTTTTTTTAGAGATGGGGTCTCGCTCAGTTGCCCAGGCTGGTCTCAAACTCCTGGCCCCAAGCAATCCTCCCACCTTGGCCTTACAAAGTGCTGGGATTACAGGGATGAGCCACCACATCTAGCCAACTTTATATCATTGTAAATTGTTTTTCTTTGTCTCTAGTAAGATTTTTGATCTTAAAATCTGTTTTGTGTGATACTAGTATTTGCTACCCCAGCTCTCTTGCGGTTACTGTTTGCAGGCAAGTCTTTCACTATTCTTTTGCTCTGGACCTATTTCTGTCTTTGTTTCTAATATATGTCTCCTATAGACAGCTTATAGTTGAAGCTTTTGTTTGTAAATCCAGCCTGACAGTCTCTGCTTCTGATGAGAGCGTTTAACGCATTCATATCCTGGTTGTCATTGCTGTGGTTGGATTTTCACCTGCCAGTTCGCAATTTGTTTTCTATGCCTCATGTCTTTTTGTCTCGCTCATCCTTTGCTGCTGCTTCTGTATCAAATAGACATTTTCCAGCTTGCCGTTTTAATTCCTTTGTTCTTTTTAAGTATATGTTTTTAAGTTGTTTTCTTAGTGGTTGCTCCAGCGTTTACAATGTGCATTTGAATTTGTCACGATCTGCTTCATATCAAAACTTTC
>NW_012155363.1:403027-405247 GCF_000956105.1 Propithecus coquereli
ACAGGCGTGAGCCACCGCGCCCGGCCAAAACTTTCTTAATTTCAGTAAAACACAGAAGCTTTGCTCCAGCAGAGTCCTGTTCCCCCCTCCTCGTTTGCGCTGCCATTTTCATGTATGTTAATCGATATACGTTACAAGCTCAACAATACTGTGCTAAATTATTGCTTTACACAATCTTATTTCTTTTATGATTCATAAATAAATTATGAATAAATTAAGTAGGACAAGGAAGGAGACAAATGCTTTTTTAAGTCTTTTATATCACACTGTGTATTTACCATTTACTTAAGTTATAGTCGGGTAACGTTTTCTGCTCCAACATAGCTTTGTCTCTGCCTTTCTCCTTTGTGCTATTATTGTCACATTATCTTTTCCTGTTATAAACCCAGTGACTAAGTCAGGTTAACAAGGTCTCAGGGTACAAAGTCCATATGAATCAATGGCACTTCTGTACTACTTGCAACAATCAGTCAGACATGACATAAAAAATGCCATTTACAGCAGCATCAGAAAACATGAAATGCTTTGGGATGAATTTAGCAAATTGGGAGCAATGCCTACACAAGTAAAGCTATAAAACATTGTTGTTTTGTAGAAATTAAAGAAGACGTAAATAAACGGAGAGATATGGCATGTTCATGAATTCGAAGACTTAATATTGCTAAACCGTCACTTCTCCCCCAGATTACTTTATAGAGTCTAAATAATACCAGCCAAAACCCCAGAAGGAATTTTGGTTCTAATTCTAGGAATCCAGATTGATGCTAACCCTACGGAGCCGACTCTAAAATGTATATGGAAATGCAAAGGTCCCAGAATAGTTAAAACGATTTTGAAAAAGGGAAAAAAAGTTGGAAGACCTACCTTCCCTGGCTCCGAGGTGGATTATGCAGCCGCAGCAGTCAGTGCAAGTTTTTATTAGCGTCGACATACGGACCAGTGGGATGAATGCAGCGTCCCAGAAACAGCCACATCTATAGTCAACGGATTTGTAATAGTCGATTGATTTTGATAAGGGTGCTAAGGTGATATGGGCAAGGGAAGTATTTTCAATTCAAATGGTTGAAACTACTGAATGTCCATTAAAAAACCTTTAATCTTTCATGCCATATACAGAAATGATGGAAATTTCTGAAGAAAATGGAGAAAATGTCTGTTAACATAGGGTAGGCAAAAATTTACTAGATGAGGAAAAAAAGCTCAAACCACAAAAAGTGATGAATTAGTCTCTCTCTAAATTAACATTTCTCCTCAAAAGAAAAAAAATTAAGAAAAAATAGATAAGCCACAGACCAAGAGAAAATACCTGTAATATTAATACATATATCTGGCAAAGGACTTGTATCCGGAAGAGAGAAATAAATCCTGCAGCTCAATAATGAAAGGAGAAACAACTCAGGTAAAAATGAGCAAAGGTTTTGAACAGACACTTCCCACAAAACAAACGAATGCAGGTAAACGCGTGAGTCACCAGCCGCAGCGAGACCCCCTGCGCGTCCGCCGGAGTGGCTAAAAGGAGAAAGAGGGTGACCGAGTGTGGCAAGAACGTGGTGCAACTTCAGTTCCTGTGCGTTGCCGTGGGGATGGGCGATTCCACAGCCACGCTGGAGAGCGCTTTGGCGGGTTCTTCCAAAGCTGAACATGCACTGAACATACGACCTACCCTTTTCACCCCTCGGTCTTTGCTCAAGAGAAATAAAAACGTGTCCACACAAATAGCTGTACACGCTTTCTACATCCGTTGTCACCCCAAATGGGGACGAAGCCAAAATGTCTGTCAAGAGGTGATGGGTAAACAACCGTGGCTTATTCACAATGGCATACTACTCAGCAACAAAAAGTAGGAACAATCGATACACGTCACAACGTAGGTTAAAAATACTACTTTATGCAAATGCAGCCAGCCATAAAAGAGCATGTGGTGTGTGGGTGCATTTGCACGAAATGCTAAGAAAGCAGACCAGGGGTTGCCGGGCAGCAGAAACTTCATGGGGAGAGGGACCCATGTGTCTCGTTTGGGGTGGTTGTCGCATGTGTGCACACCGTGTTCAAAGCTCAGCAAGCTGTGCACCTAAAATGGGTGCATTTTATTGGATATAAATTATACCTCAAATGAAGATGATTTAAAAGTTCTCAAAAGTTGAACAATTTCTTCCAAATTGAAGGGAAATTATTTCCACTTATATTTCCCTACAGCCAAACTATCAACTACAAAAATGG
>NW_012155363.1:407817-409196 GCF_000956105.1 Propithecus coquereli
TGTCTCTCCCTGGGGTCCGGCCTCCTGTCTTCACTGGGTGCAGCTGGGTGATTCTCCTTGGGGCCTAAGGCGGTCCCAGGCAGACGGTGGCTGACGGCATGTTTCTGGCGGTGGGTGTTGGCTCTCCACAGAGACACTGTTGTAGTGTGGAGGGCGCGAACAGACCACGAGAGAATTTAATGGAGCCAAATTGAGAGTCTTTATTAGCTGGCCAGCGACCACCTCTGCCCGCGTAAAAGCAGTACAAGAGAGTGGCACCAGTCTTTTGCTTCTACAGGAATTTTATACTAATTTGAGGGAGGCTACGTGGCATAAAACAGGTACTCTAAAACAAAGGAAACAAAGGCAGAATGTACAATCAATATTTCAATGACACAGAGTCCTGAGATCTGGCTGTTCTCACAGATCTCTGGTGCCCAAAGACAGATTACAATTTTTGAAGTAAAGCACAATCTAAGTTATAGATTAAACACAGAACATTCTTCCAGTTACACATCGATCATAAGTTGAACCCTTGACATACTTTGCGTAGGGCGATCAGGCCCTGAAGTCTAACAATTGCTAACCGCAAGCTTTGTACAGAAGCAAATAGCGTTCATTAAAGTTCCCTAGCAACTATAATTACATTATACCTTTTTATTCATTAACCCTTCAAAGCATCTCAGCTCACTACAACACCTCCCCGAGCTCCCCATGTGGCCTGGGCTTCTGCTCCCTCAGCTGGGAGTTTCAAGGCCAGCGTCCCAAGAGAGATGGGACAGAAGTCGTATTGCCTTTGAGAACCTGGATTCAGAAGTCGTCCGTCAGCACTTGTGCCACGTTTGATTTCTTAGAAGGATCGAAAATCAGACCCCACCTCTTGATAGGAGGCAGCCTCAGAATTTGCAGACATGTTCTAGGCATGCTCCGCCCTGCCCAGGCTCAGCTCAGAAGCGTGTGGCTGGGCCGAGGTCTGCCCTCGGCCTGCAGCGTTCGACGGTCCAGCCCTGGGCCCACCGCCACCGCGACAGCTGTGCTGTGCCTGTTGCAGGCGGATCCGCTCCACACTTCGGGCCGCCACCGTGCCCTTGTCCCTTCTACCAGGACCTCCAGCTTTGCTCCTTGCACTCGTGTCCTAAATTCTGCCCCTGGAATAAACCCCGTCTCCTGTGTTCTCACCCTGCAGCGCGGCTGTTGGAGAACCGGACGGCCTGCAAGCGGCCACGCTGTCAAGGTACAGTGTCTTCGCCCGCTGCCTGTGCGCGTGTGGGCAGGGGCGCGGGGCCAGGCGTGTCCTCTCTCCTGCCATGGACGATGGCGGCTCCTTGCCCAGTCTCCGCTCTGACTTTGCTCAGGGGCATTAAGCACATTCACGTTGTTGTGCAACCATCACCACCATC
>NW_012155363.1:409246-432484 GCF_000956105.1 Propithecus coquereli
AAATAAATAAATAAATAAACAAACAAAAAACAGTGATCTCCTGGTGCTCCTTCCAGCGAGGTTTATTTCGGCCTCCGGCAGGAAGGGGTGCTGAGTGGGAAGAGGTCACTGGAAGGCCGGGTGACTCTGAGGGTCTAAGGAAGCAACGACGGGGTTGAGCAGAGAGGAGCAGACGGTCCCCTCTTCCTGGAGCCAGGTTTGCAGAGGCTGGGGTTGTGTCCAGCATCCCGTGCGGGGCGGGCGCAGGCCTGACAGGACGAGGCCAGGCCGTCACGTAACAAGACACAGACAAGGGGCAAGCGGGCGGGAAAGGGGGCAGAGGAGTGATCTGCTTTCCCACTGCTGCTTTCCAGGAAAACCAAACTGCCATCTGCTCCGTCCCTCGATCTTCCTCCTGATAACACTGGTCCTGGTCCTCCTGGGGTAAGAGACGTCTGCCCGTGATGTGACCGATGGCGGCCAGGCTGGGGGGACGGCCGATGCAGCCAGCGAGACCCGCGGGCCCCCGAGCGATGCCCGCCCGACTGTCACAGACTAACTCGGCCCTAAGGACCCCTGTGCCCACGCTGGCTCTGGCGGGACGGTGTCCACCCTCCGCTCGCCCCTTGTTCACGCTTGGCCTGGGTGGGCTCGTGCGGCCCCTGCACAGACGAGGAGTCCGGGGCTGGGAGGACAAGTCACTTGCCACCGCTGCGTGGCCGGGGGAGGGGAGGGCCAGCCTGGGCCCTGAGCTGTCAGCTGCTTCCAGATGGAGCAGGTCCTAAACCACAGAAGCAAGTCACTGGCCAGCTCTGCGGGGCATCCGTGGACACGGCCAGGAAACAGTCCCTGGGGTGGCCTCGGGGGCTGCACTGACTGGACACGGGTCCTTGGCAACTGCTGCAGGTGCCCATACACGGAGCACTGTCCCCAGGGAGCCCCCTCCTGGCGTGGGACGTGTGAGTCTCCTGGGCTTTGCGGAGGAGGTGCTGGCCTGCAGCAGGGGCTGTTTGGAGGGAGGGATGGACAGGCGGGTCTCGCTGCTGCGTCCTGAGCAGCTGCCTGGGGTGCACCCCCTTCCCGCAGCTACGGGATCCTGAGCCCCGGAAGCCGGATGCTGGAGAGCCTGGGGGCCGGGTGAGTAGGGGTGAAGAAGGGGAGGGGACCCTCTGTGCTGGCATGGCGGTCTGGGTCCTGCTCTGGGCCCCCCTGCCCATCCCAGGCCTCACATCCACGCCATACCGGCTGTGCCCGAGGCCTGCCAGCTCCGCCCTTCAGCAGCTCCCAGGACCCTGGGCTGCGTCTGCCCGGCCTGCCCTGGTCCGGCCGCCCTCGTCTCCGTCTACCCTGTCCCCACTCCCCTTGCAGGAGCTAGAGTGACCTTTCTGGAACATACCTTAGGATGCCCTCTGTGGTCTGGCCCCCACTCCCCCCAGCCAGAGGCCGGACTCCAGCCTCTGTGGGTGCTGTACCCTCTGCCGGGACCACTCGTCTGCCCCTGCTAATTCCCACTCGTGCCAGTCCCCATGTGTCAGAACACGGCACCCCACTCGTGATGGCGGACGTCACAACCGCGGGCCACTGTCTCTCCCTGGGGTCCGGCCTCCTGTCTTCACTGGGTGCAGCTGGGTGATTCTCCTTGGGGCCTAAGGCGGTCCCAGGCAGACGGTGGCTGACAGCATGTTTCTGGCGGTGGGTGCTGGCTCTCCGCCAAGACACCTCCCCGAGCTCCCCATGTGGCCTGGGCTTCTGCTCCCTCAGCTGGGACTTTCAAGGCCAGCGTCCCAAGAGAGATGGGACAGGAGTCGTACTGCCTTTGAGAACCTGGATTCAGAAGTCGCCCGTCAGCACTTGTGCCACATTTGATTTCTTAGAAGGATCAAAAATCAGACCCCACCTCTTGATAGGAGGCGGCCTCAGAATTTGCAGACATGTTCTAGGCATGCTCCGCCCTGCCCAGGCTCAGCTCAGAAGCGTGTGGCTCGGCCGAGGTCTGCCCTCGGCCTGCAGCGTTCGACGGTCCAGCCCTGGGCCCACCGCCACCGCGACAGCTGTGCTGTGCCTGTTGCAGGTGGATCCGCTCCACACTTCGGGCCGCCACCGTGCCCCTGTCCCTTCTACCAGGACCCCCAGCTTTGCTCCACGCACTCGTGTCCTAAATTCTGCCCCTGGAATAAACCCCATCTCCTGTGTTCTCACCCTGCAGCGCGGCTGTTGGAGAACCGGACGGCCTGCACGCGGCCACGCTGTCAAGGTACAGTGTCTTCGCCTGCTGCCTGTGCGCGTGTGGGCAGGGGCGCGGGGCCGGGCGCGTCCTCTCTCCTGCCACGGACGATGGCGGCTCCTTGCCCAGTCTCCACTCTGACTCTGCTCAGGGGCATTAAGCACATTCACGTTGTTGTGCAACCATCACCACCATCCATCTCCAGAACTTTCCGTCTTCCTCCGTCCCCACGAAACACCAACTCCCCGACCCCCTCCCCTAGCCCCTGGCACCCACCGTTCTGCGGCCTGTTGCTGAGTGCGGCTGCCCTGGCTACCTGGTGCAAGTTGGATTACACAGGACAGCGACCGACTCCATGCACTGAGCTTAGCGTCCTCACGGCTCGTCCAGCTTGTGGCCTGTGTCAGAATTGCCTTCCTTTTTAAGGCCGACTCCCTGCTTTTAAACACCGTCATGGGACATCCAAAGTGCAGCCATCATTGACAATTACGAGTGGCAGCGGGCTCATGTCTCCTGGGGCTCTGCATCACGTTAGGACTGGCGGTGCTTGGCGCCACTGCTGGGGCCGGCCCCGCGACAGCTGAGAGAGGCAGGTGTTGCCCTCCCGCTGCCCAGACGGGAAGGCCGGGCCCTGCAGTCACCGGCCGTGAAGGGCAGAGCAGGTCAGGCCCAGGTGATGGCCTGTGTACCCGAGGGCTTTCCCTGCGGGTGACCGGGAACAGAGGCCACGCCCAGCCTCCTCTCCTCAGCGAGTTAAAACATGACCCGACCCTGTAGGCCGCCCGCAGCCTTGAGCCGAGTGGAAGGCAACGCGCCCCGAGGTCACTCCGCTCCCTGGCGGTTGGCAAATGCTTGGCGAGGACGGATTGTGGCTGACGCAGGGCTGGGCCCCACGTAACTTCCCGCAAACTCACGTACCGGTGTTCCGTGTTTGCAGGATGGTCTATCCCCAGCCCAAGGTGCTGACGCCCTCGTGAGTAAACTTCCTGGCGTTGAGGAAGATGCTAAAAGCGGTGTCCTTGGTTTCGGTCTCCAACCGAGCTCGCTTTGCTGGTCCTGTCCTCTGAGGTTTCTGGGGTCTGCCTTTGGAGGCCCACATGGTTCTGCCTCTCCTTTCCCTTGCTTTGACTTGCGTTTCTCGTTTCCTGTCCCTGTCCTACCCCTTGACCCGCGAGTCTCGCTCCCCTAGTGGCCCAGCAGGGTCTGATGTCCTGGAAGGGCTGGAAATGGCGCGCCCGGCTGCAATCTGGACCGGTTTTCCCGCAAATGCCAGTCCTTCCGGGAGGGTGGTCAGAGGCCCTGGATGGGGTGGCCGAGCGCCGGCGTCAGCATGGGTGGTCCCCTGCTCTCTCCCTGTGCAGTCGGACAGATGTCCTGGTCTTGACCCCCTGGCTGGCTCCCATCGTCTGGGAGGGGACTTTCAACAGCGACATCCTCGATGTGCAGTTCCGGCTCCAGAACACCACCGTTGGACTAACTGTATTTGCCATCAAAAAGTAAGTAGGCGAGTGCTGGGGACATCAGAGTCTGTCCTTGTCTTCAGGACCGAAAGGGGGGACCAGCCTCATCCTCCCACAGGGTAGATGTTACAGGTCCTTTGCTTGGCGTCCTACTGAGCTCTCCTGAGCTCACCGGGTGAATAAAGCCCTTCCCTGGAGGCTGCTGTCACCGGCAGTGGCAGCTCTAGCGCTCTGCCCCCCTCTGTACCTGCGGCCACCCCCCAGCTGAGCAGCAGCCACCCCCCACTCAATACCGGGCCCCAGGTGGGTCCCTTTCACTGGCCAGAGATGGCAGGAGGGGGACACCTGTGTGCTCTCCTTGGACCAGTAGACGCAGGACGCCGGCAGAGCTGTGGGCACACCTTTGTGCTCACCTGTAGGAGGGAGGGGCAAAGCACCTGACCCCAGACCCCTGGAGAGGTAGCTGGCCGTGAGCGGGGGACTCTGGGTCAGGCCGGCTTCACGGGCCGGCAGGGCAGCCCCAGCGTGCAGCTTGACCTCTGGAGCCTGCGGGGAGCCAGGCCAGTGACAAGGCCACCCCCGGGGACTGCCGTGGGGCGCAGAGGGAAGCGTGTGGAAGGGCGCGTGTCCTTCCCCCAGTGCTCTGCCTCCAGGAGGGTCCTGGGGCCTTTGCAGCCCCCTTTACTCGTTCAGACGCGGGAAAGGAGTGCGCCTACTTGCCGGGACCAGGAAGGGCCAGGGGACAGCCCAAGAATTCCTATTCCAGTTCCCAGGGACAAAGGACTGGAGAGAGCCCCCGGGGGCTCTGTCAGGGCACCATCTTGCCATTGCACCAGGCCATCTGTCTCCCCTCTGGGCCCTGAGCTGATCCCCACGTCCCCAGCACCCTCGGAGAGAAGCAGCCCTGCCAAGTCGAGCCAGGAGCCCACGGCCACACCCCACAGTGGCCAGGCCTGGGCTCGCGCCCCTCACGCCCGGCGCCGGTGCTGGGCTCTCTCGGCCCCTGTGCGTGTGTCCCCTGACTGCCACGGTGCCTGCACTGCCCTGGGACAGATGTGCAGGGAGCTGGGCGGGGGTTAGCAGCCATGGTGCCTGCGCTAGACTCTGGGGTCTTGGGGGCACAGCACACTTGCGGGGCAGTGGGGGAGCCCCTGTCCCCAGGGTGGGAGCACGTGGCCCTGGGAGACCGCAAGGAGGGCCCAGCCATTGCAGCAGTTGGAAAACTTCCTGAGGTCGGGGCAGACACCTGCCCTGGGCCCAGAAGCTTTGACCCTTGGATTTGAGGTTTGAGGCCCGCACTGTCCGCCCTCCCTTCCCCTTCTCCTTTCTGGGGTCCCCGTGGTGCCAGACCTGGTCCCTGATCCAGTGGAAGAGTCAGCAGTGACCCCGCCTTAGCACTCTAAGCAGTTTACTGAGCACCTGCCCACAAAGCACCCTCAAGCCTCCCAGAGGAAGCTCCAGGGTGTAGAGATGGGCGTGGGGGACCCAGGAGAGCCACTTACAGTGAGGGGGCAGGAGGCCGGGCCCTGGCCGGTCCAACCAGCTCTGCCGGGCGTGGTAAGGGAGCTGTGTGCCGGGGCTTCCTTCCAGCCAGGCATGGCAGTTTGCCCCAGGAGGGGGCCCACGCAGGGGGTTTCCCCCGGAGCCCAGCTCCAGCTCTGCTGCCTGCGGGCCGCGGTGAGGTTTCCAGTCCCCTAAGCCCGGCTCTCCTGCCACAGACGGTGCGGGCTCCTGCGTCCCAGGGAGGAGGGGAGCCAGGCAGAGCTGAGGCCTCGCTCAGGACGGGGCGGGGAGCGCTGTGCACTGGCTGCCTTGAGCCTGCCAGGGCCTGTCCCACCAGCAGAGTGGCCGCCGGGCAGGGCCTGGCCAGTGCCGGGCGGCCTCCCGCAGCCCCGCCGCCCACCTGCCCCGCAGGTACGTGGTCTTCCTGAAGCTGTTCCTGGAGACGGCGGAGAAGCACTTCATGGTGGGACACCGGGTCATCTACTACGTGTTCACCGACCGGCCGGACGCGGTGCCGCGCGTGGCTCTTGGGCCGGGCCGGCGGCTGCAGGTGCTGCGTGTGCGGTCCTACTCGCGCTGGCAGGACGTGTCCATGCGGCGCATGCAGATGCTCAGCGACGTCGCGGAGCAGCACTTCCTGCACGAGGTGGACTACCTGGTGTGCGCCGACGTGGACATGCAGTTCCACGACCACGTGGGCGTGGAGATCCTGTCCTCGCTCTTCGGCACCCTCCACCCCGGCTTCTACGGGCGTCCCCGCCAGGCCTTCACCTACGAGCGCCGGCCCCAGTCCCAGGCCCACATCCCCTGGGACGAGGGTGACTTTTACTACATGGGTGCCTTCTTCGGGGGGTCCGTGCCCGAGGTGCAGCGGCTCACCAAGGCCTGCCACCAGGCCATGATGGTCGACCGGGCCAATGGCATCGAGGCAGTGTGGCATGACGAGAGCCACTTGAACAAGTACCTGCTGTACCACAAGCCCACCAAGGTGCTGTCCCCGGAGTACATGTGGGACCAGCAGCTGCTGGGCTGGCCCTCGGTCCTGAGGAAGCTGAGGTTCGTGGCAGTGCCCAAGAACCACCAGGAGATCCGGAGGTCTGAGCCCGAGAGCTCAGGGCAGGCTGGCCGGGCAGCCGGGTCTGCCTCCCGGGCCACCCGAAACTAGAACCAGTTTCAGCAGATAGGGTGCGACTCCGCTCCCTTTTTCTTTCCTGCTGGAAGAAATCGCTGAAGCCTAACGCCCACCCCACCCTCGAATTCAGGCTGACGTAGCACCACGCCCCAGAGACCACAGACACAGGCAGACAGACAGGCACAGACAGACACAGACACGCACACACACACGTGCACACACACACTTAAGCTGCCCCAATTCAGGGCCTTGGGTACCAGTTCCTGGCAGGGCCACTGCCTGCAGCGTGTGCTCCCAAGGAAGCTCCAGCTCCAATGGGGCAAGTGGTCTCAGCCCCTCCGAACAGGGGGTCAGACATAAGTCTCCTCCAGAGCAAGGAAGGAGCCTCTGGGACACAGTCTCGGGGAGGGGGGCCTGTGTGCCAAGACACCGGCACACATCTTGAGCTTTAGGCTTTAGGCAATACCTTCATCTTCTTGAAGGCTCCTGCCCCACCCTACCCAGCCACCTGCTCCCCACAGGGTCCCCCTAGCCCCCCTCAGCTCAGGAGAGGCTCCAGCCTGACCCGCTGTTGCTCAAGCCAGACACCCGAGTCCTCCGTGACTCCTCGGCAAAGCCTATCCGAAAACTGCCCACAAGTCCTGCCAGCTCTACCTTCCCAGACGTTTTTTTTTTTTTTTTTTTTTGAGACAGAGTCTCACTCCTTTGCCCGGGCTCGAGTGAGTGGCGTGGCGTCAGCCTAGCTCACAGCAACCTCAAACTCCTGGGCTCAAGTGATCCTCCTGCCTCAGCCTCCCGAGTAGCTGGGACTACAGGCGTGCACCACCATGCCCGGCTAATTTTTTTTTTTCTATATATTTTTAGTTGTCTGATTAATTTCTTTCTATTTTTAGTAGAAACGGGATCTCGCTCTTGCTCAGGCTGGTCTCGAACTCCTGAGCTCAAACAATCCGCCCACCTCGGCCTCCCAGAAAGCTAGGATAACAGGCATGAGCCACCGCGCCCGGCCCTTCCCAGACGTTTTTGATCAACCCTCACTTCTACCAGCCCGGCCCGGGCCAGTGCCGGTTTTGCCTAGATGGTGGGAATAGCCTCCCCGGTCGCCCTGCTTGCACTCTGGGCCCCCCAGTCCACACGCCCCGCTGTAGCCAGAGGGGTCTTGTAAATGCCCCTCTGCTGGGATCCCTGCAGGGAACCCGTGCCTCCTGGAGGCAAAGTGTTTCCGGTGGCACCTAGCTAGGGGGCCTCCCGCCTCCTGTCCTCGTCCCCACTCAGGGATGGACCCAGGTTGGACGGGGCCGAAAGCTTAGACTTCGGGGGCTCTTTAAGGAAAAGAATAACAATTTAGCTGTAATCCTAGCACTCCGGGAGGCCTAGCAAGAGCAAGAGCAAGACCGGCGCGCATGTACCCAGAACCACCGCGGCAGTCGGGTTCAGGCTGTCCCTGCACAGAAGCCTCCTGAGCCGTTCCGGGTGTAGTCACGCTGCCCTCCTGCCCCGCCATCTGTTCATCTCTGCTTTTGCCCTTTCGAGAATGTTATATAAATGGGGTCATGCGGTGTGTGTACTCCTGCGATTGTGCCTGTCAATACTTAATTCCTTCCCGTTGCTGACCAGTGTTCCGTGGTCTGCATGTGCCAGTTTGTGTGACCGTTCACCTGTTAAAGGACACCGTCTGCTGGTACAGCTTCTACCCAGTATTGTATTGGCAGTTTTAGCCTGGGCCATTATGCAAGTAAAATAAATAAAACACATCCAGATTGGGAAGGAAGAAGTAAAACCATCTTTAGTTGCAGATGACATGATGTTATATATGGAAAGCTCTAACTAATCCAGGAAAAAAAAACATTTTCCAGGTAATATGAGTTAAGCAAAGTGAAACCAACACAAATATCCATCCACTCATGACTAGATGAACAAAATGTGGTCTGTCTATACAGTGAAACATTGTTTAATCATAAACGAAATGAGGCCAGGCACAGTGGCTCACGCCTATAATCCCAAGACTTTGAGAGGCCGAGGCAGGAGGATCACTTGAGGCCAGGAGCTCAAGACCAGCCTGGGCAACACAGCGAGACCCCATCTCTATAAAAAATAAGAAAAATTAGCTGGGCACAGTGGCTCACGCCTGTAGTCCCAGCTACTCCAGAGGGTAAGGTGGGAGGGTCGCTTGAGCCCGGGAGTTAAAGGTAACAGCGAGCTATGATGACACCATTGCACTCCAGCCTGGGCAATAGAGTGAGACCCTGTTCAAAAAAAAGAAAAGAAAAGAAAAAAGAAGAAGAAATGAAAGGAGATACTGATACATGCTATAACGTGGATGAAACTTGGAAACATGCTAAGTGAAAAGAACCAGACACAAAGGCATCTATTGTACGATTCCATTTCTACGAAATGTCCAGAGCCTGCAAATCCATAGAGACAGAACATAGATTTGTTGTTGCCAGGGGCTGGGCTTGGGGGCCTGGGCCTGGGGGGACCGGGAGTGACCGCTAATGGGTAAGGGTTTCTTCTCGGTGATGGAGACATTCTGGGGCAGATGGTGGTGGTGGTTGTGCCAGATTGTGAGTATACTGAAAGTGACATAATCGTACACTTGATAATGGTTAAACTGGTAAATTTATATTATGTGAATTTTATATCTATGAAAAATATAAGTGAACAATCAAGTTGAGTGATTCCTGTAACTTTATTGTTCCTTTTCAAAATTGTTTTAGCTATTCTAACTCCTTTGCCTTTCTGTGTAAATTTAAGAATGAGCTTTTTTATGTCAACATAAAATCATGCTGGGATTCTGACAGGAATCGAGTTAAACCTATCGATCAATCTGGGGAGAACTGGCATCTATACAGGTGAGTCTTCTAGTCCATGAACATGATACTCGTCTCCATTCATTTGGAGCTTCGATATTTTTAATAAGCATTTTGTAGTTTTCAGCATAGAACCCCGTACATGTTTTATTAGATTTATACCTAAGTCTTTCATTTTCAAAAGCAATTATAAATGATATTGCATTTTTAATTTTGGTTTCCACATGTTCATTGTTATTATATAGAAAATACAATTTTTATGTTGATCTTGGGAAAATAAATAATTCAAAAATCTAAGCTGTTGGAATTCTACATTATTTTAAGCCCTAAAGAAATGTGATTACAGGGCCAGGCATGGTGACATATGCCTGTGATCTCAGCACTTTGAGAATCCAAGGTGGAATCACTGCTTGAGGTCAGGAGTTTGAAACCAGCCTCGGCAACACGGCGAGACCCTATCTCTACGAAAAAGTTAAAAATTAGCCAGGCACAGTGGAGCACGCTTGTAGTCCCAGCTACTCCAGAGGCTGAGGCAGCAAGATCACGTTAGTCCAGGAGTTCGAGGCTGGCTGCAGTGAGCTCACTGTGCCGTGGCACCCAGCCCGAGCAAGAGTGAGGCCGTTTCAAAAAAAAACAGAAGAAGAAGAAGAAAGAAAAGAGAAATGTGGACCTGAGTAATGTGACAGGCAGCTGTAACCTCTGTTTCTCTTTTTTCCTTCTCTCCGTGTGCCTGTTAAATGCTGAAGCTGTCAACTTCCCCTGTGGAAAAACGGCCACAGGTCTGCTTGTGGTTTGTGTTTTTCCCTGGCGGGTTCTCAACTTGGCTTAATAAACCTCCCTTGATTGAGATTTTTGCCTCAGTCACTTATTTGGGTCGACAACTGGAATTAGGTTGGAAAGTAAGCCACGTTATACCAGATTACTAAAAATCCGTTTAATAAAATGTTATCATTTGGAAAGTGTGACTCACCAGGCCTCTTAGGCAGTTATTTGAGCAAGAGGAAAAAAAACGTCAGACCGGAGCCAGCTCTGGTGCCAGCACCAGACCTAGAACCACGTGAGCACCGGCCCCGGCTGTGCTGGGCGGACCCTCGGGGCCGCGGTTCAAGGAGCCACGGAGAAGAGCCTCAGACCACTCCTCTGTCAACCGCAGATGGGAAGACTCTGCCGGGGCCTGGGCTGGGGCTTCTTTCAGAGGCAGTGGGGTGTTCCTGCCTTTGGAAAGGCACAGGGAAACTGGAACGTCCTGTCGGTGAACTCTGCTCCCCAGCAACTCTACCGCCAGCTCCAACTCTGGCGTCACCTCTGCAGCCAGTGCCAGAGCTAGAGCCAGGTCCAGCGCCAGGTTGGCACCAGAGCCTTCCTGGCCTTTGCCTGTGGTTGCAGACGTTCTTGAACCAAACCCGGGTCCGATCACTCACCCGGCTCAGTACAGCCAGACACTGGGCCGAGAGGTGCAGGAGAAAGAGGCATGTTCATCGTAGGGACCATGCAGGGAGAGCGAGCAGCGAACACTCAGACCCACTCCTGGATGCCTTATGAGTCAGGGTCTTTAGAGGCGGGGGTACATTTCGTGCTGGCACAACTGCAAATCAATGTCGAGGTTACACATTGGTCTGGCCCCAAAAGGCGGAATATCCTGAAGTGGGGAGGGGGGGACAGGTGGATTCCGGGGTTCTTGGATTAGTGGAAAGAAGGGTGTGACAGGACGGGGGGCGGGGGGGGGGAATCTGAACAGAGAAGGGCGGTGAGCATTATTCAACTCCTCCCTCGGTTTCTTCCTACGGCACTTTCCCGGTGGGGGTCCTGAAGGACAAGGCAGGAGCGTGTTGGCTCCCCTGCCGGCCATTGTTCTCATCCGGTTGCCAGGCGCCTCCCAAAGCCAGCCAGGCGCCGGGGGCTGCCCCGAAGGGACCCGAGGTTGCCTTTATTTCCATGCTGGGGCAGGGGGGCGAGGCCCTGGGGCTCCCTGAGCGGAGAGATGCGCCGAGGCGGTGGCCTCGCGGGCCTGCGCCCAAACGGTTCGGGGAGCTTTACTTAGGAGGCCAGGCGGGAAGAGGCGCAGGTTCTCGGGGGCCCGCGGCGTTCCACCGCCGGCGGCCTCGCGCGTCGCCTGTCTCGTCAGCACGCCGGATCTCCACCGCCGGGTGTGACTCAAAATGAGGTTATAACGAGGCAGAGTCAGGGAACGGTCAGGGCGGGGGTCCCGCCGGCGCGGGCGGTCAGGCCCGGTAGCCGCCCGGTGCGCTCCTCCTCCGCCGGCGTCGCCGGGCTCGAGCGGGCCGGAAACCGCGCGGAGCCGGGCGACGGGCCGGTCCTCACGCAGGTACGCGCTGAATTCCGGGGGTCGGAGGCGACTTTCCCCTCCCCCGCAGTTAACGAGGCGGGTCACGCGGCGAGGCCGGGTCCTGTCCCCGCGCCGCCGCACCTCCTCACGTCCCCTGGGGCCCTCGGCGTCTGCCGCCGCACCTGCCACCCGCGCCCGGGCGACGTCCTGGCCCGGATCCCAGCCCCGTGACCCGGGAAATTTCCCCGGACAGTGGAGACGCGGAGCCGCCGCCCCCGGGGGTAGGTCCGGTCCCCCCGCGGTCGCCTGGTTGGCTCCGGGAGGCCGCCAGGAGGCGCTGCCGCGGCGACCGGGGTGCGGCGTGAGGCGGCGCCGGTTGGCCCTCGCGGGCCGCCGTACGTGCTATAAAAGGCGCGGCGCGTCCTTGCGCGTTCTCTGCGAACGTCGGCGGCGGCCATGGAGCGCCGTAGGGCACCAGCTTGTCCCGAGCACCCGGGCCCGCGTCCTCCGGCTTCGTCTGCCGGGGCAGGCGTGGCCGCGCTCTCCCCGGCGCTGCTCGGCCCGAGACCCGGACGGCGGCGGCGCGCTTGGCCTGCAGGTGGGACTGCGCGCTCGCGAGGGGAAGGGCTCGCCCGGGGCCCCGCGGCCGCACTCTGGGGGCTCCGGGTCCGGCCCGGGGTGGCCCGCGGGGCTGGGAGGAGGGTGTCGGTGTCTGCGCCGACGCCGCCCACATGCCTCCCCGCCTTGCGCTCTGAGCTGCAGAACGGGGAAGCGGGACGCAGAGGAGGAGCGGCCGTGCCGAGGGCGGGAAGGGAGCTGCCCCGGCCTTTCACGTCCCGCCTCGCTTTCACCTAGGAAACTTCGGAAGTCTGGCGAGGTGGTGGCTCGATGGGGGAATGTGGTCATTGCAGAAGAGCGTCCTGCCCCCAGATTTGTTCTCCCCCCAGATTTATCCACGAGCCTTCCACACCAGCTGCCTCCCTCACTAGCTGATCCTTTGAGGAAGTCACGTGTCTCTGGGTTTCTTTTTAAAATGTCAATTATCACTTCTCACTGGGTTCGGTCCAGAAGTTAGGTGATTTGCGTAGTGCAGAGGGTGTGAATGCTGCTACTCGGCGAGGCGGTCTCCTGGTGGAAAGGGGGAGCTGCTCGGCTGTCTCTGTCGGGCATTGCCTGGTTCCTTGATGTCCGCGGGGTACAACAGCCAGTATCTTGTTGGATTTCATACGGTGCCGCTGTGTTGTAGCCTGCATTTCCACACACACCTGCCAAATTGAGCAGGGAGTAAGGGGAGAGAGTAAGATGGGGTAGATTTGTCTAGGATGGCCCTTGTTAGGCAGGAGCTTTCTGGCGACTGGGACCCTTCTTTGGTCTGTCTCCTGGGAGACCAGATGCAGCAAAATATGCCCTAGCGCAACGTTCCTTTGTGATCTTGCCAAGATGTGTGTGAAATGTTGGTTTCTTCTTTAGGGAGTTCGCTTACTGGCAGCTACACCCGCGAGGGATGCTGGGGTCTTGGGTAAGTTGGCATATTGGTTCTGGAACAGGTTCACCTCAAGTACAACCGTCCCCTCCCATGTGACATCCTACCTGACCGCAGGGACAGCTTCGCCCTGCATCCGCGTGGTCGTGAAGCTCCCTCTCCAGGGGAATGAAGATGTGAACTGTTTCACCTTCAACACGTGCTGCCCCGAGAGGCGTTGCAGATGTGGCTGCTGTGCCGCGTTTGCGTCATTAGGTGGCAGAGAGAAGAGAGGCTATGTCTACGCTCAGCGTTCTGACCCGTGGACGTCTGAATGATTATTAGTCTGACACTTGGCAATGCTCAGCGCAGGGGTTTGTGCCGCTTCCCCTTGCTCTCGTTTTGTGGGCTTCGATCTATTAGTCCCTCGGTAGTAGCTCTGGGGGAGGGTGGCCGTGTGGGTGTGGAAGTCAGGAGGGCTTCCTGGCCAGCGAGGTGGTCGTCCTGGTTTACCCAGCACCACTAGGTCCTCCAGGAGAGGAGGCTGAGCACGTTCTAATCCTCACTTTTGGCCGTTGGGGGTCTGGAAGGGGACAGTGGGAAGGTAGAGGGTGCCTTTAGCAGCAGCAACCTTCATACATTAGTTTTAAAAACTAGTAATAGGAAGAATAAAGTACAATACTTGATAGTTGATTCATTCTGTGCACTTGTCAAAGGGGCAGTGTTCCAGAATCATCTAGGAACACAAAGCACTAGGGAAGGGGTTGCTGGCGCTTGGTTGATGGTGGCAGCTCGTACTGTGCTCCTGCGTCTGTGCCAAGCATTTTTGTTATTTGGTACAGATAGGAACGTGACTGTCAACCCTCGAAGATCGGCTTGCGGTGTGAGCATTGGCCAGAATGACCGGGCCGGCATCAAGGTAAGAGGAGAGACAAAGGGCTCCGTCTCTGAGGCGCCTGCCCACCCTGGCTCTGGGCTGGAAGTGAGTGGCTGCCCTGCAGATGCTGTACTGGTCCTGCCAGCACCACAGGTGTGGCTGCTTTGCTGTGCCTGTGACATCGGGGCAAAGAGAAAGTGGCTATTTCTACGCTCAGTGTTCCGAACCCAGTGAACACTAAGAATGGTTTGTAGCCTGACATTTCCCAGAACCACAGGGAGGTAGCATGTAGTTTTTGTTTTGGAACATGACCTCCCTGGTTTGCTCCATGAGGGGCGGTGGCGTGTGCAGTGGTGACAGTGCTGTACTTGCTTTCAGATATTACTGGGAACCCAGGTGAGACACTGCACTTAGTTTTCATTTTCTTCATCTATGAAGCGGGGCCAGTTATGAGGATTGAATGAGATTGTGTGTAAAGCTCCTGGCACAGGGCGAGCTCTTGGTACAGTGAGATGAACCAGGAGAGGGTCTCATTCCTAGAATGCCCAGAATTCTCCTCTCGTCTGTAGACCTGTCCGAGGCGGACTTGGGCAAGTGTGACTGAGAACCTCTGGGGTGGTACAAACTGCCTGTGTTTGGCCACCATTGCCACTCCTTGGGTGGCCCCCAAGCCCTGTGCACAGAGGAAGGGCCCTGGATGGGGGTTCAGGAGCTGCCCCACTCTGGTGTTGTCCGGAGCCTTGAGACAAGCAGGACGCGAGGGGGAGACTTCTTTGGGTCAGTTACAGAACGGGAATGCCAGGGGTTCACGGTAGGGTATGGAACGGGAATGCCAGGGGTTCACGGTAGGGTATGGAATGGGAATGCCAGGGGTTCACGGTAGGGTATGGAATGGGAATGCCAGGGGTTCATGGTAGCATTTGTTCTGTTGGAGAGCAAAGTCAGGGCCCTTTGGGGCCCCCAAAGGACGGTGTAGATTAGTGGTTTTCAACCAGAGTGATTTGTGTGCCCTTCCCAGGGTATGTGGCAATGTCTAAATATAGCTTATGTCTTCATAAAATAGGCGGAAATGGGGGGTGCTGTCTAGTGGGCAGAGGCCAAGGTTGCTGCTACACATCTTACAGCAGTGGTCCCCAACCTTTTTGGCACCAGGGACCATTTTCATGGAAGACAGTTTTTCCACGGACTGGGCAGGGGGGCAGGGTGATGGTTTGGGGATGATTCAAGTGCATTACATTTATTGTGCACTTTATTTCCATTATTATTACATTATAATATATAATGAAGTAATTATACAACTCACCGTAGGTTGGGGGCCCTGCTACAGTGCACAAACTGATCACACGACAAAGAATTATGTGGCCCCGATGCCAACAGTGCTGTTGTTGACAAACCTTGCTACAGGGTCACATCAGAATGAAAATACATAACTTTAAATACAGTTTCGGGAATTCACAGATGGGATGTCCTAGAGGTCATTCAGCGAGTCCAGGTTAAGAGCGAGCCCTGGTCTACTTCACCGTCTTGTTCATTTTTCAGATCTGGAGTCCAGCAAGGACGGAGGGACGGAGGTGCAGCTGTGGGCTTTGCCACCCTGGGACCAGGCACATGCGGTGTCTGAGGCCCGCCTACCCCAGGCCACGCAGCTGCCGACTGTCCTGCTTTTATTCCAAGGGTGGGCAGGCTGACGCTGGCATGCCTGTGACCTCAACCCTCTGCCTGGGTGGGGCTGTACCACAGCTGCCTGGAGGTACCTGCTGGGACCACCCTGTGCAGAACAGACTTCATATTACTTTAATTGCCCCTTTTAAAGCCCCATGTCGAGGATTACGAGGCCAGGAGTTCGAGGCCAGCCTGAGCAACATTGTGAGACCCTGTCTCTATAAAAATGTAAAAACTTAGCAGGACATAATGGTGTGCACCTGTAGTCCCAGCTACTCAGGAGGCTGAGGCAGGAGGATCACTTTAACCCAGGAGTTTTAGGTTATGGTGAGTTATGATGCCACTGTATTCCCGCCTGGGCAAGAGTGAAAAAAAAGGATTAGCATTAGGGATACGGGCATTACAGTTGGAATTTTAAGCAAGAGGTTTTAAAAAGTGAATGGAAAGATTTGATGCACTTCAAGGAGAGTATTTCTGTGTTGGCAAAACTTGAGAATAAATTGGTCTTGAATACACTGTATCCTGATTTGAACTTTCCTCTGAGGGGGATTCCCTGTAGGGGGCAGGTGCTGGACGCCCCTGGGTGCGCAGCCTCGCAGGGGACAGGGAAGAGCTGCAGTGCAGCATCACCTGGCTGCTGCCTAGATAAGGAGTTTGAAAGCCAATGGCTAATTTTTGTAAAATCAGTTTTTAGAATATTGTGGTCAATCTGTGTTGATACTAGAGTATCTTGGTCTGACCTTTATCATAAGCCAAGCCATAATCCAGGCTTGGGCGTTGCTGTTTATTGGCTACTTTAGAAATCAAAGTTTCCCAGACTCCCCCCAAGCCCCTGTGACGGATGGCGCACCGTGAGGGGAGAGGCCAGGCAAGGGCTCTGGGACAGCACAGGACCAGGGCGAGGGGACGTCCCGCTGAGCGCCCAGCTGCCGGGGCCGGTGCTCTACTCCAGACACTGGCGCATCACATAAAAGCTATTTATTTGCATGATGCTCTTCAGAGCAACAGCCCAGCTGGGCCTGGGCGGGTCCCCCTTGGGTCTCCAGGCTCTTCCTGCCCTCCTTGTCCAGCCTTTCGTTGAGCTCTGAGGGTCCCATCTGGGCTGCTGCAATCCAGGGAGCCCCGATGCTGTGGGGACGGCTTGAGGGAGGGAGGGAGAGGCGGCCGTGGGTCGGGTCCCCCAGGGCGACCAGGGAGGAGGCCGACCCGTGCTGTCAGGAGTACTTGGTGTTGGAGATCTTCTTCCACAGCAGCGTCTTGAGGTGGCTGAGCACCAGCGAGTGGTGGGCCTCCACCTGGCTGGCCAGCCCGCTCAGCGTGGTGCAGGTTCGCAGCTGCGAGCCCAGCTCCTCCCGGAGGTCGGCAGGGGCGCCGGGCAGCAGGTAGTCCCGCAGCAGCTCACACACCTTGGCAAGGTTGGGCTGGATGAGGTCACCCTTGCACTGCCTCATGAGCCTGTCACAAGGTGCCCTGCAGTCGCGCCCGTAGGTGCAGTCAGCGCTGTGCTCGCAGCGGCGGCCCTGAAGGAAGCGGCGCACGGCAGCCTCTGGGGCCACCTGCTGCAGGTCGGCCATCTTGAAGTCGTAGGTGGCCGTGTAGCCCACGTTGGCCAGCGTGGTCTCACACATGTAGAAGGTCCCGTAGGAGCCATGGAAGAGCTCCTCCACGAACTCCAGCAGGCCGATGGCGATCTTGGCCCGCCAGGGCCACGCGGGCCCCAGCCACTGCTGGAGGGTGCTGTGCAGGGCGGGCGGCAGCAGTGGGCGCAGCAGGGGCGGTAGTGCGGCCACATGCCAGGGCCCGTGGGGAATGCCTTCGGTGAGGTAGAGGTCCCCGCAGTAGCCCAGCAGCCTGGAGGCGTGCTCCTTCTCCTGCAGGGACAGCAGCAGCAGGAACTCGTTGCGCTGCAGCAGGGCCCACACGGACTTGGCTTCAGCCAGGGACACCCGGCTGTCCTTGTTGAAGTCAGCCATGAGCAGGACCTGGCCAACCAGCGCTGGTAGTGAGGGCAGGTCTCCCAGGTTCGCCTGGCATTTGGGACCAAAGGAAGGGAGACCTGGTCATCTTGGAGCCCTGGGAGCATGACCTCGCCTGACCTGGTCCTGGCAAGGCGGCTATGGGCGAGACTGGCGCATCTGCCAGGTTGGCAGTCCCAGCCTGCGACCATGTAGCTGGAGGGGACAGCCAGCAACATGGGGGCCCCTCACCCTCCCTGGCCTGTGCTCCTGCTGCTACCAGTCAGGCCTCCCAACTCCCAGCGGCCTGGGGTGCCCGTGGGGAGCCTGGGCAGTGGGCACCTGGGCACAGAGAAGCCTCCAACTTCTGGGGGTTAGAATCGGCAGAGGGCAGAGGCTGGCAGGTGCCTTCATCCCCGAGCCCTCGTTCCCCCTCCCGGCTGGTCCTCACCTCCTGCCACAGTGGACCTGCTTCAGGGCCTTGGCTCTGCCAGCCCGTCTGGCCCCCTCCTGCCCTGGGGAGGCTGCTTCCTTGGCCTGCCACCCGCCTGGGGTCCACCTGCACCTGGCCTGCACGTAGGTGCCCAGGCTGCCCACCACACGCATCCTGGGCACGGACTCCACAGCTGCAACAGACAGCCCATCCGCTCCCCAGGAAAGCCGACTGACCTTGAGGAAGCTGAGGGTCATCTCCCGGAATTCCTTAATCGAGGTGCCCCGGGTGGGCTTGTCAAACAGCACCAGCTCCCGTCGGGGGGCCACATCCGGCTGGGCCTTAGAGTCCAGGGCCTCCTCAATGCCACACTTGATGGTCACATCCTTGTCCCTCCAGAGCCCGCTGTACACCTGCACGGGACCACAGGGGTCCTCTGCAGATGTGGCCCTCCCGCTACACAGGCGGCCTCAGCCCCAGGCCCACCCCGCCCTGCCTGCAGGCATACCTGCTGGCCCGGGGCCGATGACAGACAGGTCCTCCACTCCACCTTGTGCAGCTCACACAGGTCCTGGCAGATGGAGCCTGAGATGATGCCCTTGCGGTACTGGTCACACTGGGGAGACAGTGCCAGGGTGTGTCAGGGGCAGGGGCTGGGTGGTCAAGCCCCCTGCCCCCTCCAAGCCCCTCCCCACACCCACGATTCCTGGGAAGGAGGGAACCAACTGGCAAAGCAAAGTGGCCATCGGGGTGGGAGGGGTCCCATCACATCTGCTGGTCTGTCCCAGGACCCAGCATGCCCAACACTGCGGCCGCAGCACTTTTCTCAGGTTTCAAACTGCTGGAGCTGGTGGTGACCCAGCAGCCTCGGGCCCACGACAGGCCCTGAGCCACGCGGGGGCCAGCACAGCGGCGGGTGGGGCCGCCGGCTCGCTGCATCCTAGAGCTGCCAGCTCCTCCGCAGGCACTGCCGGGCCCTGGCACATACCTGGCACACACCATTGGCAGCTCCGGGATGGGCCTGTCTGCTGCGGGGCACCCCCCACCCCTACCACGTCTGGCAAGGAGAACACCACATCCTAATGGTCAAGCCCAAGCTGGCGGCTCGAGATAAGAGTTTAGACGCACCTCCCGGCCTAGCGGGCTGGGTCTGGACCATGCAGGCACGGGCCTGCGAACCTGCAACGGGGCCTACACCCCGTTCCCTCGTACACATTGCATGTCGCACCCCCCACCCCCCCTGCCGACTTCCCATTCCTTCCGGGCGGTGCCCTCCCTGCGCAGGGTCCTGGTGGTGTACGGAATCAGTGCCTCGGACGCCAGGAAGAACATAGGGTGGGCACCTGCACCAGTGCGGCTCAGCCGAGCCACAGAGCATCGCCAGTGTGAGCAGCTTTCCTGCGTGAGGGGCCCTGGTCTCAGTGGGACTACCCATTAGGCTGTCCCGCAGGCAGGAGTCCTGGGAAAGGCACACTGCAGCACCACGGCCAGCCCGCGTCACTGCCCGTTAGCGGGGCTGCCGGCCGCTCTGGAACTGGAACCCTGGCCTAGCTGGGCTCTCAGGACAGCTCCCGGAGCCACGCTTCTCCCGGCAGTACGGCTGCACGGTTTCCACGCCCCCTTCGCACGGACTTGGTCCCGCCTTCCCTGTGCCCTGACGCAGCAGCGCAGGCCCCATGATGCTGTCCCACCCCAAGTGCAGTCAGGACAGGGCTCCCCGCCAGGCTGGCCCGTCTGCAGGGTGCCCCGCGTGGAGGGGGATGCTGCGAGGTGGCGACCAAGCCCACCGGCTGCCCCCAGCCTCCACCTCCTCGCCACTGCGGTGGGAGAGTGCTCCCTCATCTTGGGGCGTCAGTGTGGCGTGGGGCCAGGCTCAGAGCACAGTGACTGCTATTACCAGTGCTGTTTGTCACCATCAGCTCAGAAAACAGCACCCTGGGGCCCGACAATTACTCCCAGCCCTGTCCTCCCTGCCAGGCCCTTCATCAGCCAGATGCACAAGGAGACACGGTTGGCAGTAATTAAATCAGACAGGGCCCTGCAGCCCCGAATCCCAGGGAAAGCAGGGAGCCAGGAGGTCATGGGGCACCCATGGAGTCCAGCCCTTCCTCTCGGGGGCACGTGGGGTGAACTCCTGGAGGTACACCGGCTGCCACAGGGCCGGGTGCTGTCGGCCAGGCTTGGAGGAAGGAAGAGCGGGAGGAGTGTGCCAAGCATCCTGCCATCCAAGGTGGGGGGAGGGCAGGGGCTGGGGACAAAAATGAGACCGAGCCAGCCAGAGGCCATGGATTCAGCCACGTGAACCACGAAGGCAGTGCCTGTCCAGGGGCAGTGTGAAAACCACAGCTCTTCCAGACAGACAAGGGACACTATGAAAACTCCACACCTGTAGGCAGGCTCTCGGTGCCAGGGTTCTGCTCGGACCCCCGTCGACACTGGTTAGGGGACTTCTACTCTACACTGCGAACCGCCAGAGCGGCAGGAGGCTGCTCCGCACAGGTGGGGGGGGGGGGCAATGGCGGGAGTTGGCCACATGGCCCACCGCCAGCTGGGAGCCAGGGCTCCGGGACCCACACCACCTTCCCAGGCACCTTCCCTGCACGTCACCAGGGCTACAGGGGCTTCCTCAGGTGCTGAGGCTGCCCATCAGGTCCCCAGCAAGTCCCCTCACCTCCCAGCCCTGCTAGTGCCTGATCCATGACCCCTGGCACTGTCACCACCCCCGTGTGAACGTGGACAGGCCTGGGAACCTGAGGTATCTAATGCCCGTGTGAAGCAGGCAGGTGGTGGGAGGGCTTCCTCTGGAAAGGAGGGGACATCCCCACGGCCCCTGGGGACAGGCTTCAGGAGAGCCAGGATGGCAGTGACCTCTGGGAGGGCCCTGCTGGGCAGAAGGGCCAGCCAGCCCAGGACGCTGCAGCCTCCCCATTTGGGGGCACGTCCTTCTGCTCCCCGCGGCGGCCTGCTCGGTCTGGCACCCTGTGGGCGTTCGGAACACAGCTGCCAATGCCCTGACCACCTGCTCTCTGCACCCACTGGCCAGTGCCCAACCCTCACCTCCCTGGTCCCGAGGCCTGGCCCCTCTGCCGCTGTCCTGCCCGTGGTGAGTCCACTCAGGGTGCGCCCTGCAGCCCTCACCCTCGGCCCTGGGCCCAGCCCACCCTCCGCCCGCCCGGCTCAGAGGCCCCTGGACTGTGGGGCGGGGCTGTCCCCCAGCTCGGGCCTGGTGCCTGGAAGCCACTGCTGAGTACTTCTGGGATGGACAAGTGCATCGGAGCAGGGACGTGAGGGCCCCCAGTGGGGCGCTGGCTGGCCTGGAGGCCCTTAGTCAGCAGCCAACTCCCAGACACCGGGAGCTCCCACGTCCAGTAACCGTCCCCCAGGACCAACAGGCCCCACACAAGTTCTGTCACATGGGCTCTGCCCGCCCGGATCCCCACACCCTCCTCCCCCACAGCCACCCTGTCAGACAGGGCTCTGCAGGGCCCAGGGCCTCGGGAGCCAGGAGCGGTGGCCAGGGCAGGCCCGCCTGAAGCCGCCCCCACCCTGCAGCTTCAGCAGCCACACAGCCCCACGGGGGAGGTGCTCCCTCGACGCCCCAGGAGCTCCTGCTGCTACAGGACAGCATCTGGCCCCAGGTGGAGGGGAGGCATCGGGACCCGGTCATTAGCGTCTCAAGGGCTCCGGCTACCAGCAGGCCAGGTAGGGTGGGGTCAAGATGACCATGGAGGTCCACCCAGCTCTTGGAACTGGAGTTTGCCAGGAGAATGGGGCTGTCGCACCCTCTCCCCCAGCCAGTCACAGGGCATGGAGAGCAGCTCACAGGCTGACACGCATGTGCTCACGCTCGCTCACACACACACATCCTCACCCACTGGGGGGACTTTAGCCCCATCTCCCTGGGGTGCGGGCTCTGGAAGGCCCCTGCCCCAGGAGGAACCCTGGAGGCCGCCCAGCAAGTGCACAGGGGTGTCCTCCAGTCTGCCGCAGTGAGGACAGCTGTGAGTCCTGGTCCCCCTGCTAAAACGTCCTCCCTCCCAAACATTTCCGGACTCCACCCTGTCCCCAGCCACTGGCTGGTCCAAGCCGCCCACGCTCTCCTGGGCACCCACAGCAGCCCCCCTGCTATCTCCCCACTGGCCCCCCGACCCCCAATCCTCCACGCCCGGCCAGAGGCTGCTCTGCAGAGCGCAGATTCCACCCTGAAACCCACGTGGCCTCACGGCCGAGGGCCCCACGAGGCCCCTCCAGGGCCGGGCTCAGCATCTCATCCACACCCCGCAACACTTACGATGACCACCTGGCAGACGCGGCCGCGACACAGCTCCGAGTAGGACGAGTAGTGCAGGTACACCATCCAGCTGCCCGCAAAGATGCCCAGCCAGACCAGGAAGACGGACTTGACCCTGAGGCCCGGGAGCCGGCCCTGCTCGGGGAGGGAGCCACGTGAGGAAGTGCCGTCAGCGCCCTGCATTTGGGGGTGCTGACCCGCATTTCATAGATAAGGAGCCGCAGGACCCCTTGGCCTCCGGCACCCCCTCTGGCTTCCAGGGCCACGTCCACCATGGGCTCGGCGCCCCCTCCCGGCTCCCTCCCCCACGTGCGGTCTACAGGCAGGGGTGGCGCCTCCCAGACTTACATTTCACGGGCAGGTAAAAATACGTTTCAAAATGGGGTAGAGGGTGGCCAGTGCTTTATTTTGCTGAATAAAGATACTTCACAGAAACTGTCCTGTCTTGCTCGAATGAATTTCCTACCGTTTTCGCTTCTGTACCAGCTCCCGTGAGCAGCACCTGGCGGTTGGGGAGGGTCCACCCGCCCCAAGCACGCAAGCGACGCTGCCTTTCCCCTTTCCCGCTGTGGTGGGGACGGGGCTGGAGGCTGCGGGCCGGAAGCGGTGGACGCAGCCCCAGCATCCATGGGGGTGCAGGGGTGTCTAGCCTCAAGGGGAAGGAGATTTCGATACAAGCCCCTGCAGGGCATCATGCTCAGTGACGTGGGCAGTCACAAGAGGACATATCCTGTGTGATTCCACCTTTCCGAGGTCCCCAGAGTCGTCAAGTCCATAGAGACAGGGAGAAGAAAGGTGGGGGTGGAGGGGCGGAGCGGGGGGGAGCCGGTGTTTCATGGGGACAGAGCAGCAGGCTGGGAAGATGGAAAGTTCTCTGGGTGGATGGTGGCGACGGCTGCACAGCAGTGGGAACGTCCTTAATGACACTGAACTGTGCACGTAAAAATAGTTAAAGTGGAAAATGTTATGTGTATTTTAGCACAATGAAAAAAATATAAGCAGCCCCTGCCCCACGGCCAGAGGCCCCAGCCCAGACGTCTGGGGTCTTGGAACTGTGCTCACAGAGGGCTCTGGGTCACTCTGCCTCAGCCCTCTGCCTTGGTTTCCCCTACTGTCAAGTGGAGTCACGGTGTGAGGGTCCCAGCGTCCTGGCTCAGGTGCTG
>NW_012155364.1:0-401 GCF_000956105.1 Propithecus coquereli
GAAATAAATCTAAGAAAGAAGATTGTATATAATACATTAAAGGAATAAAGCCATATGAACATCTTAATAAATGCTAAAAACATACTTGATAAATTTCAACACCCATTCATAACAAAAAACTTTTTATAAGCTAGAAATAGAAGGAAACTTTCTTAACTTGATAAAAGATATCCCCTGAAGCAAATCTACAGCAAATACTATGCTAAATGGAGAAAAATATAGAATCATCCCATTAAAATCAAGAACACTACAAAAGTAGCCATTATTAACACTACTACTATTGTCCTATCCATACAATAAAATTGGAGAAAGATTAAAGGTACAAAGATTTAAAAGGAATGTATGGGCTGGGCGCGGTGGCTCACGCCTGTAATCCCAGCTCTCTGGGAGGCAGAGGCAGG
>NW_012155364.1:2542-2846 GCF_000956105.1 Propithecus coquereli
GCCAGGAGGGAAAGAGTGAAAAATGAAGAAACAAAGAGACCAAGACAAACCAATGCAAAAAAACACGTGCTGGAAGGAAGTTTTATTTTAATTTGAGGTCTTTATAAACATTAAACATTTGTCACTATGTTTAGGCATTTGGTGTCTGCCTCCTTATGACTTAAAAATTAACTAAAAGTTGTTTTTTTTTTCAAAAGAGCCAATAACTAGGAATTTCCCAATGACCTCAAGAGTAGAATGAAGGAATAAGTGGTGGTAGGTATATTCATGCAATGAAATACTGTATGCCATAATATGAAAGAAT
>NW_012155364.1:2896-4396 GCF_000956105.1 Propithecus coquereli
TTAATTATAAAACAAAATTTTAAATTAATTTTAAAATAACAATACATTGTGTGTTAATATAATGTATTTTTAATAAAAACTATTTTCTAAAACAAAAATATTTAAAGAGTGACATTGTTTTATAGTTTTGCAAATCTCTTTAATGTCCAGCTAATATTAATAGAAGACAGCTGGATTCTCATATCTGGTTTGTATGCAATCTCTTGTAATATGGTGTTTTGGTTGAAATATATGAAAAAAATATGACTTCACAAAGTGATATATAGGTGGAAAAGGGAGAAGTATTTAAATAATCTTTTCAGATAATTATGGATACTCTTTTAGATACACCACCGAAACTCAACAAGTGGTAGTGTTTTAAAGATTAGTTGCAATGTGGAATCTGAAAAACATACCAATGAATTTTATATATACCACTATACAGTGTTAAAATTCACTTTTGTAACATCATGCATTGTTTATCTGGAAAACAGTGGCTCAAAATGCTATGCAGATTTTCCAAATGTTGATCTATTTCCTTACAAAATATCAAAACATCACATTCGTTAATATCACCAACAGTCTCATCAGAAAAGTCCTTTAGGTTTCGAGAAGCTGCCAAGCTCACAATGGAAGATACTGGTTTCCTTAAATTCTATTTTTTTTCTTAAAAGCTTGGATTTTATTAGAGGGGACAAATGTTGGCAGCTGCTTTCTTGGAGTGACAAGTTCACCTCATTCATTTTTAAGAAAATGTTTGCCAACTACCCAAGTCCAAAAAACCATATTTTGTCTGCCAGTTGTTCTTTCAGGTAGAAATGGTGTTCCATGAAAATGGTGGCTAGTTCAGCAAGCAACACAAACACATAAATGATTTTTCTTGAAACAATCAATTTGCTTCAAGATGCAGCAGAAGTACTTTAAGCACATTTCTCACTTTGTCACACAGAATACTAAAAATACACGGACTCATGGGTTGAGACTTAATAAGGTTAATAATTTTACTGCTACATCAGGGATTTTCCTTAGTGAAACTGGTTTTTCCTTTTCTTTAATTGAAGTTTTAATTGAGGTAGTTACCGATCCACATGCAATTGTAAGAAACAATACAGAAATTCCTTGTATGCTTTGTTCCAATATCCTCAATGGTAACATTTTTCAAAACCATAGTATAATATGACAAGCAGGAAACTAACATTGATATGTATATATCATATCAATGTGTGCATGTGTGTGTGTGTGTGTGTGTGTGTGTGTGTGTATTAAGTTTTATACAGTTTCATCACATGCACAGGTTTGTGTATCCATCACCACAGCCATGATATTGAACAGTCCAACACCACAAAAATCCTTTGGGTTGTTCCCCTCTCTCCTGCCCTCCTCCTGTTTTTTTTGTTTTTTGTTTTTTGGTTTTTTTTTTGAGCAAAGTCTCGCTCTGTTGCCCGGGCTAGAGTGAGTGCCGTGGCGTCAGCCTAGCTCACAGCAACCTCAAACTCCTGGGCTCAAGTGATCCTACTGCCT
>NW_012155365.1:0-323 GCF_000956105.1 Propithecus coquereli
ATAGTTATCTTTGTTCTTTGCGTTTAGCATCCAATAAAAATAAGCACAGCTCCCAGGTTCTATCAGTGTGCAATTGCTGACTCTAATTTCTAGAATTCACTGCGAACAATAATAAATTATGTTAGGAGATTATTACTGGCTGTAAATACCTTACAAATACTAATAATATTAGCAGTGTTTGCTTTAAACATTGACAATTTTATTTTAAAAGAAAAAAAAAGAACACAGAGATAAACGGCCTGGAATTTAAAATTTTTCATTATTTAGCTCATAATGTGTTAATAGTATTTTAGAATAAATTTGATTATTCTTTCTTGTCTATG
>NW_012155365.1:12548-13192 GCF_000956105.1 Propithecus coquereli
AAATTATATAGGCTTTGCTTGAATTTTGTTAAAAGCAGCATAATTTGGTCCAAAACGAAGGTTTTTTTGCACAAATCGAATGATAATGATTTTACCTCTATTTTGGTAATCTCCGGCTAATCATCTTTGTACTTGCTATAATATCCATCTGGATATTCTGTTTATCAACTATTACTGATTCATATTTATTTGCTTTTGCACTGTGACTTCAGTGGTGCCTAGTGGAGCAGTGCAGCATTTTGATTCACATACTTGCCATCTAAGACCACTGACACTCATTGCTTTCTGGAAGCACTTTGTTGGTACATAAGAGTCAGGAAATTATCAGGTTGCCCTCTGGATGTAATGTTAGCTTCAATCATAAATCTGTGTTCCAGACTTTGTGCTAACATGCTATCTTGGCAGGCTACATGGTATCTAATGAAAAAACATGCCAGTTTGTATTTTAGGATCAAAATTTTTCCCTAGAGTCATCCTACTGCACTACCAGCACCATTGTTAAGTTCCTGCAAACTGGTTACATATCAGCCAGTTTCTAATTTTTCTTTGATCAGAAAGCATATTTGATTCCAACAGCAATTATTTTTTTAAATCCTTTTGTCTTATGAAATCATTTTGTTAATCCATTAGCTACACCCACTAAA
>NW_012155365.1:18834-19347 GCF_000956105.1 Propithecus coquereli
TTATGACTAATCAATGAATTGTTTATTAAAACCACAATAAAATACAATTTTAACACATCCAAGTAACAAGAATTAAATTTTGATCATTAATGTTGGTAATGGGGTCAAGAGTTAAGTCTTAAGGCTGTGTTATAATGTACACGGTAAACTTCAGAAGGTTTCCCTGATAGCAGCTGCTATAACGTTGAAGGTTGAAGGTAGAACAGAGATACTACAGGGGAAAATGATCTTGGGGACACTTGAGTTTTGGTCCTGCAAGACTGGAGAGATCTCATTATAACCTGCTTAATGTTAAAATAAGGATTCGACAAGAAGTATATGGAGAATTGAATTTGGAGAATTATAATAGTCCTGAGTAGCTTGGGGAATACCATGGGATCTGCACAAATTCATGCTAAAAACTACCTTTACACAAATTCAAAACACTTAGCCAGTAGATGAACGGCCACTTGAAGATGAATCAAAATGCTCAAAGAAAGACAACAGAATCCAGAGTCTCTACAATGCCCTATG
>NW_012155366.1:0-1369 GCF_000956105.1 Propithecus coquereli
ATATGTTTACAATCATCACTCTGTCAGACCTTACAGAACTTTCCCTTGAGCAAAGATATTGCCTCTCTAAGTCTTGCTACTCTCCCCAGTTTCCATAGTCTCCCTTTGGGCACTTCACTGCAACATTGGGCACTGTGATCTCGGCCAGTGCTCTGCTAGACATCAGCGTCTCCTGAGATATTTCAGCGCATACTACTGGTGAGAAGCCAGATCCACAGAAGCCTGAGGTGTTCAAGTGTCATCTTTTTCCAACGTAAAGTGGGTCCACTTCTTTCCACTTTGCATTATACTCACTTAGAAGACTCTCAAGAATATACTATTAATACTTACATTCTAAGGGGCCCAAAAGCTTTTGATGAAACTATTCTTCTGTGTTTCTTATGGCTTCTACTATAAAACTCCTGAGCCCTCAGACATTAAGCTAATTGGTTCTGGGCCATTCGTTTATTTGAAGTCAAGGCTTTTTTACTGGGTCAGCTCATCCGACTGGACTTCTTCCCTTCAGATGAATTCCAATTAGGCAGACATCTTAATTATTCTATAGGAAAATGTTTCTGTGGAATCTTCCAACAGGTCGCTAGTCCTATGTAGTCAATCCTGCGGCCCTGCAGCAGTGCTTAACACCTGTACCTGAAATAATGTACAAAATTTAGTATCTCACTAGAGACCCAAGACATTGACGTGTACCAGGCATTATCTTTCTGTTGGGCTTAGATCTTGATAACTGAAATATTCTTACAGTATGTCTTTAACGTATGAATTCAGTTACAACGTAAGGAATCCACTTTGGACCCCTTTGGGCACTACCAAGTGACTTGTGTGAGATAATAAAACAGCTTCAGAGGCTGGTCTTCACATTAGTGCTTGGTTTGAGAATAGTTACAAAGAAATGCATGTGATTTTAAATGATTTTCGAGAGCTGGAAGAGGAGGAATGGCAATTTTGAAATTGTACATTATTCTATTAAATAACATATACTCCGTCTTTCAGTTAGATCATTTATTGCAGAAAAGAAATACATCAGACAGGGATTTAAGCAACCAAACTGTTATTAGTTGTCAGTGGTATAAATGATGATCTTAGTTCACTGTAGTCCATGGCAAAATTTCTTCCCAAGGTGAATACCTCATCAAATGGCCATTCATTTCAATTTGGGGCCAAGATTTCAGTAACATCCTTCCTCAGAAAACAGGAAAGAAAATTTTAGAAATATTACACAGTAATGTACTAGTTGAGGGATCAACGTTAGTTTAAGCGAATTATGAGGCAGAAATGATTAAGTAAATATGGTCTGTGACCTCATACTATTGTTTTTGTTCTTGTATATCTAAGGTCTGTTATTTAATGTCCTTTGTAAAACCAATGCCAT
>NW_012155366.1:3053-3440 GCF_000956105.1 Propithecus coquereli
ATAAGCCCCACATCTCTTTTTCATACCGCTGTTCAATACCATGTTGTCAATATTTTTCCTCATATGGTTCAAACATTTTAGATAAATTCAGATGCATAATTAGAAAACGAGGGATGTTTGGGAGGATACATTACAAATTTCGTGAGGGGACATAGTTTAATGATGTCACGTTACCATGTGATTGGAAACAAAATAGCATTGGAGTAGAAGCCCACCTAGTGTATATTAGATAAAAGGAAGATATTATAAGTTTAAACAAGAATCTAGATCCCTAAAACTGGGAATTGTAGCAGATGCCTTAGATATGGACAGGCAAGGTTCAGAATCTGGGAATTCATGAATTCAGTAGACTTTCAGACTTTTCAAATTCAATGAAGCACTAAGGAA
>NW_012155366.1:6446-6882 GCF_000956105.1 Propithecus coquereli
CATCTCTAGATCCCAACAGGAGAGCGGGGTGGTGGGAGCACGGGATTCCATCTTTGTGGTGATACCATTTTTCTTCAAGCAAAGGAATACTCTGTGATGGTTAATTTTATGTGTCAACTTGACTGCCCTGCAGCCACTCCTTAAAAACAGTGGTGAAGGGAAATCTTCCCCCATGGGCAGAACTTCAAGCAGTGGACCTGGTTATTCACTTTGCTTGGTAGGAGAAATGGCCAGATGTCTGATTATGTACTGAGTCATGGGCTCTGGTCAATGGTTTGGCTGGATTATCAAGGACTTGGAAGGAACAGGATTGGAAAATTGGTGACAAAAGAATTGAAGAAAGAGGTAAGTGAATAGACCTTTCTGAATGGACAGAATCCTGAAGATATTTGGGTCTCAAATTGATGCTCAACAAAGGGTGACCTCAGAAGAGGAA
>NW_012155367.1:0-243 GCF_000956105.1 Propithecus coquereli
ATCATCAGCCACTACAATATATAAGCCTAATTAGCACATGTGAGAAATGGACCATTTTTCTTACTCAACTTTATATAACACCTTTGCAAAATTTAGTTTTTCCCTTATGTTGTTTTTTGTCCTGATCCATTAAAATGTTATAAACATTTTAATGAGAAATAACATCATCTCAATCATTAGGAGTACAGAAATAGAAAACTTTTTAAAATTTTATTTTTATGAGACAGGGTCTTACTCCATTGA
>NW_012155367.1:21851-22619 GCF_000956105.1 Propithecus coquereli
CCTCAGACTAGCACCAATTATCTTCCTAAAATCCAGATTTAACATTATGCCATTTTCCTGGTTAACCACTTCTGGTAATTCCCTAATTGCCTGAATGAAGTTCATATCCCTTGGTACGATAGTCCAGGCCTTCCCTGATTTTGCAGCCGTTTATTTCCACGAGATTGTGCATACCTCTGCAGGACTGCAGAAGTCCACAGGACCGAGGTGGTGCTTCTTATCCAAATTTCTCCAACTCACTGATTGGAACATAACAGAGAATTAACACATATGTATCCCAGTTACATCTCTTACTGCCTTTCCACCCAACTTCATCAACTGTTCATCCACTTCCTTCAGTACATGGCCCTTGGACATACCCACTATACTGTAAATTCCTTGGGGCCGTTATATTTTAATCATTTTTTAAATTCTTAGTTGAAATTCTGCTTAATAAGTGTTTATTGATAATTTTCAAAATATCAATTTTTGATGAGCTCTGAAGGTTCATATTCTTTTCTACATTTATGTATGATTGGAAAGATCCATAATAAATTTTTTAACGTATTAATGAATAAGAAATGAAGGAAGGAATGAGTGTAAATGAACAGCATTGACCCGCTCCTGTGCGTTTGTGCATTCTGGTGACTCTCCCTGTGACGTTCTTTCCATGTCTACCCATTCAAGCAATACAGCTTTCAAGAGTTACCTCTCTTCCATGAAACTATCTCCAATTTTCCTAATTTTAAATTGATCTTTCTCTACTCCTAAAGCATTTTGTTTGCTATT
>NW_012155367.1:27795-29088 GCF_000956105.1 Propithecus coquereli
GATATATACAAGTATATGTAATGTATTTCTTAATATGTTTAAACACATAGTTTATGGTTGTGTCTATGTATACTTTTGTGATGTTCTACTTCGATCTGTCTGCCAGAAAGACTCCAGAGTGCCAGGCATTGCCATGGTGTCCTTCAGGGCAGCCATTCTGTGCCTTGGGTGCTCCAGGATCTGTCCCTCTGGTCCAGTGTGTGGACCCAGAAGTACACGGGACTTACCGTGTAAAAGCCATGTCTGCTTCTGCGTTTGCGTGAGGAGTAGCTCCAACAACAGAGGAACCAGAGAGAGGGCGCAGGCTGTTTCTGGACTAAGGGGGTCAGAAAAAGCCTAGTGAATCCCTTCACGTCATGGAGTCTTTGCTCCTCTCCCATCTTAACGTAGCATCTCTGAGCTCAATAAATATTTTTTTCTTACTTTTTTTCTTGCTCTCGCCCATAAATATTTTTTGAATAAACGAATGATGCTGCACAACGAAACTTGTACATTGATTGATTCAGGGTTTAATTATCTTCCAGTGAAGAACGTGCTTGGGCATCTATCCAAAACTGGAGCAGGACTACAGCTGAGTGAAAAGGGGATGGAATTAGAAATAATACATTGGCATCACTTCAGAGTCAGCTGTTTTAAATACCGTATTTGAGGTAGTTCCCGAGACTGTAATAGAATGGCAGTGTAGCCGTTCCCACCCTGCCCCAGCCCCTGCATCCGCCCACTCCCGCAGTCGACAGGCCGAGCTCCGGCTCCCCTGCCGGAGCAGTGCTCTCCCGGCCCATGGAAGCCGAGGCGTGTGAAGAGTGGGCGAGGACGCAGGGCAGACTGGCCGGCCCGTACCCACTCTCCACCCCTGCTGCACCTTTCTCATCGGCTCCGACTTATTTGTGCCTGCAGCTCTGATATTTCTTCTTTGTTATGCTGCATTTTATTCTGATGGATCTAGACACGGATTTATTTTTTACCCATTCTGCTCATGATGCAGGGAGCTTTATCACATATCTTCAATTACGGAAAAAATTTCCATCATTTTTTCAATAATGCTTTGTGTTCTTCTCACTCTCCTCTCGGGAACTCCAGTGAGATTTATGTTGCTATTTCTCATTTTAGTCTCCAGGTCTTTTAAATGATCTTTCATGGTTTTCTTTCTTATATTTCTAGTCTTATTTATGAGGTATTTCCTTTGATAAGTTTTCCAATTCATTAATTCTCTCTCTAGTCAACTGTTTAATTTGTCCATTAAGTTTAAAATTCCAATTAACATATTTTTCAAATGTAGAATTTCTATATGTT
>NW_012155368.1:0-821 GCF_000956105.1 Propithecus coquereli
AAGTTATAAATCAAGCTGACAAATCTAAATAAAATTTGTTTCTCTTTCTACTTAGACAAATATATTTGCATAATACCTTACAAGGCCAACTTTGTATTTGTAATTCTCAGAAAGTCTCTGGCTCCCAGCCTGTACCCTGCTCCTTTCTCTCTCTACCCTGGGTGCCATGTGAATGCATGCAAACATCCTGGACCATTCAGCTCCATTCAGCCACCCTCTACAAACAGCTGTCGCTGAGGTCTAGGAGTGTGAAATACATACATACATATGTATAGAAGGGATTGTATAACAACACTTAGTTCCTTGGGAAAAGGAAACTCTCCTCACTTTTCAACTTTAGTGTTTTTGGCTTTCATGCACTTGACAGGACTGCATTATATGTGAAAATAGAGGACCGCCCGAATACAAGGTTATAAGTGAGGGATCAGCAAACATATAAGGAAACCAACAAAGGAAGATGCCATGAGCATAGGGAAACAATTGAAAGTGAATTCTCTTGTTGTCTATTTCTGAATTCTAGGATGCCCATCTGCTCAGAGTACCTCTTTTGGCTTATGGATGTTTTTCGATGATTTTACTGTCAGTTCTGCATATTTTATTACCTAAATTTGATTTTTGTCTCCTTTTCTCATTTTGGTTTACTGGAACCATTTCTAATACATACAGAGTGGATGTCAGTTTAAAAAAACACTTAGAAAGTATAGTTATAACGTAACACCGTGGAGATCAGACATTACTATTTGTTGTATTTTTTATTTTAAAGGGATGTTGTACTTTTTATTGTTTTCATATTTCAAATCTCTTAAAAGTGCTTGATTTTA
>NW_012155368.1:10061-10975 GCF_000956105.1 Propithecus coquereli
AAAATATTAAGAGGGTACAAGTGTTTTTTTTACATGGATACCTTGTACAATGAATGCTTAAGTCAGGGCTTTTAGTGTGCCTATCACCAGAATAGTGTTCATTGTACCCAATAGGTAAGTTTTTACCCTTTACCCCCTGCCAACCTCCCCCCTTCTTGATTTTCAATGTCTTTTACATTTCTTTGTGCTCATGTGTGCCCACTGTATAGCTCTCAGTTATTAGAGAGTATGTGTGGTGTTTGTTTTTCCATTCCTGGGATACTTAACTTAGGGTAATGGTCTCTAGTTCCACCCAAGTTGCTGCAAAAGACATTATTTCATTCCTTTTTACAGCTGAGTAGTACTCCATGGTATATATTAATATATACCACATTTTCTTTATGCACTCATGAATTGATGGGCACTTAAATTGATTCTGTATCTTTGCAATTGTGTATTGTGCTGCGCTAAACATTCAAGTGCAAGTGTCTTTTTGATAAAATGACTTCTTTTCCTTTGGGTAGATACCCAGTAGTGGGATTGCTAGATTGAACGGTAAATCTACATTTTTGTCTTTGAGGAATCTACATACTGTTTTCTGTAGAGGTTGTACTAATTTTCAGTCCCACTGAAAGTGTATAAGTGTTCCTTTCTCTCTGCATCCATGCCAACATCTGTCATTTTTTGACTTTTTAATAATGACTGTTCTGATATGGGTAAGGTGGTACCTCATTGTGGTTTTAAATTGCATTTCTCTGATAATTAGTGATGTTAAGCATTTTTTCATGTTTGTTGGCCATTTGTCTGTCTTCTTTTAAAAAATTTTGATTCGTATCTTTTGCCTACATTTTGATGAGGTTTGTTTTTTTCTTTCTGATTTATTTTGAGTTCTTTGTATTATAGATTCTGGATATTAGCCCTTTATTGGATGTATA
>NW_012155368.1:12974-13989 GCF_000956105.1 Propithecus coquereli
AGAATATTTATAACAGAGTCAGGAATGTCACTTTGAAGCCAAACATTTCTTGACATAGTCAACAGTGACTATAATGGTTTTTTTTTTTTTTCACAAGCGCTAGTATTGTGTTGAGATTGATGATAATTGCTAACACTTATTAAGGGCTTACAGTGTGCTAGCTACTGTTCTAAGGTGTCATTTAATGCTCACAATAATTCTATTGTGTAGATACAACTTTTCATTTTACAGATGAAGAAACCGAGCTACACAGAGATTATATAACTTGTCCAGGGTTATACACTAATAAATGACAGAAACACGGCTACATAAGGTCATGGTTGACTAGAGAACAAATTATATCACCTCTTCATTTATACTTAAGCAAGGCATGGTCCAAAAAGAATACATGACTCATTTTACACTGATAGTTTCTAGGTAGATATTAGAGAACAGATCTTTTGATTGCCAGTATGTCCTTTCCATTACCACAGATTGCTTCCTAGGGGTATAGTTTTTAAATTAAAGGTCTACTGAGTGTCTGGGAAGTGTTGTAAGTTAATGTCAGGAGCTAGAATGAAATTAATGCAGCAACTGAAACAGTCAAAAGAAATCTTGGCAATAATACCTCTAGGAAGTGACCTTTTAGTCTAGTGTAGGTCTGGCCTTTCCACTCATATCCTCCCTATGTAGCCAGTTCCTCTAAATAAAAAGGTCCTTGATGAATTCTGCCTGGGGTTCCCTCTTCCTCACCCTACTCCCCCCTTCCTCCCCACTTCCATCTCCTGCATAAGACATCTTTTACAAAGAATAGGGATATGCCAAGAGGAATCTCAACTCTAGAGGTTTAGATTCAAAACTTTTTACACTGTTGTCTTTAATGGGTTAACTGAACACCCAAAGTCACCTACGTCTTTGAATTTTTGTAATGTATTACAGATACCTGTTTGAGAAGTTTTCAGAATTTTTTTTCAGAGTTAACTAGAAAGAATTTATTTTTTTCACTGCTCTGAAAATTCTGTTGTTATTCAGTAGA
>NW_012155369.1:0-536 GCF_000956105.1 Propithecus coquereli
TTTAATGTTACCTTTGGTGGGAAAAAACAAAGTTACTAGAGGCAGAGCACTTAGTGAAGAGAACAGCTGACTAGGATGGCTGCATTTAGTTTTCAATGCTTACTGCTTCAACACTGGTTTGCCCCTTTCCCGTTCATCTGGATATACCCCTCAAAACTGCTGCACCACGTGCTCTTAGCAGGGGGTGATCCAGAAAGGGTCATTGTGCTCACAGGAGGATGGATGATCATCTGCTTCTCTTCTGCCTCATACCCCAAGAGCCACTGCTCTGCTGGCAGGGGCCAGTGGCTGCCAGTGTTGTCCAAACAGGTCACCTCCAGCCCTAGGTTCCAGAGTACCACTTGATTTATACTAGTCTACAGGATTTTGTGTATATCGGATCACATCACCATAGCACTGAACATGTGGACCACTCATTTGAAGTTACATAATAGTAGGCTAAACACTACATAATTATTGTAATCATGCCATGGGGTAGTATAGCTATAATACTTAGGTTTTGAATAAATAGCATACTTTGGAATATGATATAAATG
>NW_012155369.1:586-1281 GCF_000956105.1 Propithecus coquereli
TTTAATGTTACCTTTGGTGGGAAAAAACAAAGTTACTAGAGGCAGAGCACTTAGTGAAGAGAACAGCTGACTAGGATGGCTGCATTTAGTTTTCAGTGCTTACTGCTTCAACACTGGTTTGCCCCTTTCCCGTTCATCTGGATATACCCCTCAAAACTGCTACACCACTTGCTCTTAGCAGGGGGTGATCCAGAAAGGGTCATTGTGCTCACAGGAGGATGGATGATCATCTGCTTCTCTTCTGCCTCATAACCCCAAGAGCCAGTGCTCTGCTGGCAGGGGACAGTGGCTGCCAGTGTTGTCCAAACAGGTCACCTCCAGCCCTAGGTTCCAGAGTACCACTTGATTTATACTGGTCTACAGGATTTTGTGTATATCGGATCACATTACCATGGCACTGAACATGTGGACCGCTCATTTGAAGTTACATAATAGTAGGCTAAATACTACATAATTATTGTAATCATGCCATGGGGTAGTATAGCTATAATACTTAGGTTTTGAATAAATAGCATACTTTGGAATATGATATAAATGAATTTTAATAACATATCTATGTAATGTGTAAACATAAAAATAATTGGATAATCAGTCTATTGTTAGATACTCATGATATGGAAGGCTTAATTAAGATGATTAATGCTGACTTTAAAGTATTTAAATACTTTGTTATATTATAAGCCTGAATAAAATAT
>NW_012155369.1:11279-12411 GCF_000956105.1 Propithecus coquereli
TATTTTAAGCTTCAACATATTTTACTTGAATTGCAGTATAAGATTAATACTGGTATTGTTTCAAGAAAGTTAGAAATTTAAGAAATGATGCATCTTTTGTCAGTAATGAGAATTTTATTCTATTGCTTGAGATTTTTTATTCAAACTAGAATTGGAACTCGAGCAATAACCATTATGAAAACTTGTGAGTATATGCATATCACATGTTATCTACGCATCAAGCATTAGGAGTGCTTTTTATTAAGCCCTATGACAATGTAGCACCTTTGATTACACAATCGTATGGTGATTCTGATACAATTATAACAGTTTTCTGGGTGTTTCCTATTTCCCACTTCCAACATTCAGTATTGCTTCAGAGGCTCTTTGTGATAGCCCTTGGGCTTTTTAAGTGGCTCTACTCTTGGCCCATATCACTTCCATGTTTATTTAAAAAAAATTTCTAGGTGTTGAAATCCGGGTATAAGGAAGTACTTTTGTATCTACTTTCATACATTCATCCATTTATTCAGTCAAAATTGAGTGCCTCTGGTATGCCAGCCTCTGTGCCAGACTAGCAATGGGGTCAGAGTGATCTTTGTCTTCCTGGTGCTTGCAGTCCAGGTAGGAAAGCAGGTATTAGATTACAACTGTGGCAAACAATTGTGTTACAGGGAGACCTAACATAGTCCGAGAACTTGGGGAAGACTTCTCTGAACGTGGGATTCTTTACCTGAGATTTGGAAGGGAAGGAACCAGGCAGCGAGCAAGAGAGCAGCATTCTGAGCAGCGAGGGCAGGAACAGTGCATGTTAAGGCCTCAGGGAGCTCCTAACAACTGGAGAGAAGAGAGTTGGGAATCTGGGAGGTTGGCAGGTCAGACCATGGCAGTCCTTGTTTGCATTGTTAGGGATTTGGAATTTTATCCAAAGAGCAATGAGGAGCTATTGAAGGGCTTTAATCAGAAGTATGAAATATTCAAATATTGTGATTCCAAAACACTGGCTGCAATATGAAAAGTAGATTAGGGTAGAACAAGATAGGTGCCAATCAGACAACATTGCTTCCCTCTTGGCAGCCTTTCTGTGCTGAGATTTATATTTTCTGGACAAATGTTTATTATATTTAGTATACTCATTAGTTTATTTCCCTGA
>NW_012155370.1:0-327 GCF_000956105.1 Propithecus coquereli
AATATATAAGGTTAACTTTTCAAGAAACTGTAATGTTTTTCAAAGTAGTTGCACCATTTTACAATCCCACCATCAATGAATATAACTTGGTATTTGAGGTTCCCCCACATCTTTGCCAACACTTGATATGGCCAGTCTGTTTAATTTTAATCTTCCTAATTGATATGTAGTAGTTTTTCATTGTGGTCTTGATTTGCATTTTCCTAATGAATAAAGATGTGGAGCATCTTTACTTATGTGCTATCCATATCTCTTGTTTGGTATATTGTCATCAAATCTGCCTATTTTATATTGTATTGATTCTTTTCTTATTAATGAATATTGAAG
>NW_012155370.1:2122-4535 GCF_000956105.1 Propithecus coquereli
ATATTTGTTTAACCACTTACCTATGGAAGGACATTTGGGTTGTTTCCAATTTGGGGCTATTACCAGTAGGGCTATTATAAACATTTGTGTGTATGATTTTGTGTAAATATAATTTTCATTTTTCTGCAATAAATTCTCAAGAGTATAATTGCTAGGTTACATGGTAGCAGTGTTTTCATTTTTTAAAGAAAGTTACAGACCATTTTCTAGAGTGATTATACCATTTTACTTTCCCACTAGCAATGTATGAATTATTACATTTCTCTGCATCTTCTCCATCATTTGATTTTGTCACTCTTTTTATTCTAGCCATTCTGATAAGTGTAGTGGTACTCATTGTGGTTTTAATTTAAATTTCCATAATATGGCTAATAACATTGAACATATTTTAATTTACTTTCCATTTGTATGTCCTCTTCAGAGAAATGTGAGAAATGTCTCTTCATGCTTTTGCCCATTTTAATTATTATTATTTTTTTGCTATTTAGAGTTAAGAGCTCTTTATATATCCATCTATCCATGTGATTTGAAAATCTTTCTCCTAACCTATAGATTATACTTTCATCTTTTTTTTTTTTTTTTTTTTTGAGACAGGGTCTCATTCTGTTGTCCAGGCTAGAGTGCATTGGCATCATCAGAGCTCACCATAACCTCAAATTCCTAGGCTCAAGCAATCCTCCTTCCCTAGCCCCCCAAAGTGCTAGCATTACAGGCATGAACCACTATGCCAGCACTTTCATCCTAAAAGGAAATTTAACAGAGCAAATATTTTTAATTTTAATGAAGTTGAATTTATCAATTTTTCCTTTTATAGATTATGCTTTTGGTGCCAACTTTAAGTCCCTTTCCCTTGCCTCAGATTCCAAATAATTTCTCCTATATTTTTTTCCTAAACATTTTATAGCTTTACATTTAAGTCCATGATCTATTTTTTGTTAATGTTTATATAAGGTTTTAGATTTAGGTTAAGGTTCATTTTTTGCCCTATGGATGTCCACTTGCTCCAGCACCATCTCTTTTAAAAGGCTATCTGTCCTCCGTTAAATTGATTTTGCAACTTTGTCAAAAATCTATCAGGCATATTTGTGTGGGTTATTTTTGGATTCTCTATTCTGTTTTATTGTTCTATGTATCTTACTTTCCACCAATACCACATAGTCTTAATTACTGCATTTATGCAATAAATCTTGAAATTACATAGACTGAATGTTTCCACTTTATTTTTTTCCCAAATAGTGTAAGCTAGACTAATTTGTTTGCCTTTCCATACAAATGTATGATAATCTTGTCTATATCTCAAAATACTTTCCTGGAATTTTGATAGGAATTGCATTAAACCTGTATATCAGTTTGGGGATAACTGACATCTTTATGTTTTGAGCTGTCCAATACATATATTTAGATCTGCTTTGATTTCTTTCATCAGTATTTTGTAGTTCTCAGTACACAAGTAATATACATGCTTTGTTAGATTTATATCAAAGCATTTCACTTTTTAGTGATTATAAATAGCATTATAATTTGTGTCCACATGTTAATTGCTGGTATTTAGATACAATTAAATTCATATGTTTTATCTTATATCCTATGATCATGCTGAATTCCCTCATTTATTTCAGGAATTTTTTGCAGATTCCTTGGAATTTTTTATGGAGACAATTATGTCATCTGCAAATAGAGACAGTTTTATTTCTTCCTTTTCAATCTATATGATTTTTCCCCCATTTCTTGCCTTATTGTGCTGGCTAGAACTTCCAATACTATGTTGAATGAGTGGTGAGAGAGGACATTCTTTCCTTGTTACCAATTTAGTGGGAGAGTATTCAGTCTTTCACCATTGAGTATGTCAGCTATAGGATTTTTGTAGATGGTCTCTATTAAGTTAAGAAAGTTAACGTGTATTCCTAGTTTTCTGAAATTTTTTAAGAGGAACAGGTGTTAAATTTTTCAAATGTTAGTGCATCAATTGATATGATCATGTGGTTTTTCTTCCTCAGACTCTTACGATATTACAGTGTTTGATTTTCAAGTATCGTGCTAATTTTATATGCCTAGAATAAACTCATTTAGTTATATCGCACAATTACTTTTTTTTAAATATATATAGCTAAATCTGTATGTAAATAGCACTGGGGTGTCTGTTTCTGCAGCTGGGTTTCCAAAGGGCTTCCCCAGTCCCACTCTGTGTTTCTGCTATTGCTCCAGGCGCCGCCGCCGTCTTTAGTCTCCACTTCCTTCTCGAAGTGCCAACCGCGGCCTTTCAAGCTCTGGGCTCCCCCTCTGGGAAACGGGAACCAGCTTTCTCCAAGGACACAGGGTTTTCACCAACCTGCAGAAATAGAGATTTGTATTTCGGTCAGTGCAGACAGCTGCTGGGGGTGACGTCAGTGCAGTGAGCCTCTGCACAGCCAGC
>NW_012155370.1:6061-6392 GCF_000956105.1 Propithecus coquereli
TCCCCTCAAAAGTTGAATGACTCGATGTTGTATTTGGGAATGGCTAACCAACAGTTTACCTGTTGTTTTAATTTTGAACTAATAGCAAGAATGCTTTCTTTCTGACTTATCATAAGGCAGTGAAAGAGGTCTCTCTCATTGTATAAACGAAATGTAGAAATGAAATCTTGATATAGGTCTCATATCACTGATTCTCTAGATGTATAAATGACTTCCCACTAGTTTATAAGGATGTAAAGAGTAAGAAAGAGTGTTTAATCAAGACGATTCAATATAAATGGGTAAAGTCAAATTCTACATAATAGACAAAGGCATAGAAAGTAGCAAAGAT
>NW_012155371.1:0-535 GCF_000956105.1 Propithecus coquereli
ATTTTTATACCAAAACCATGCCATTTTAATTACTATAGCCTTGTAGTTTAATTTTAAGTCAGGTAATGTGATACATGCAGATTTATTCTTTTTGCTCAGGATTGCTTTGACTTTTCTAAACTACAAAAATTCAGAATTGCTATGACTATTTGGGACTACAAAAACTGCCTTTCTAGTTCCCTATAAATTTTAGGATAGCTTTTTTTTTTTCTATTTTTGTGAAGAATGTCATTGATATTTTGGAGAGATCGCATTGAACCTATATATTGCATTAGTTAATATGTTCATTTTAACGTATTAATTCTTCTGATCCATGAGCATGAGATATCTTTCCATTGTTTGTATGCTTTTCAATTTCTTTCATCAGTGTTTTGTAGATTTTGTTGAATCCTTTCACTTTCTTGGTTAAATTTATGTCCAGGTATTTTTCTGTAGGTATATCCTTAAGCATGTTCCTTATACTGATGAGAAGAATGTGTATTTTAAAGCTATTGAATGTAACATTCTATAACTGTTTGTTAGATCCATTTGGTCT
>NW_012155371.1:3805-4310 GCF_000956105.1 Propithecus coquereli
CTTCAGATTTCTGGGTGGATATGAAGTGATATCAGTTGGGCTCAAGGGATGTGGAGATGCAGAAGCTATTGGGCCCCAGAGTAGGATATAGTTTGGTAGGGGCTAGGCTCTCAAAATAGAACTGTGCTTCAGCTGCTTGGGTTTGGGAGCTATATGGAATGCAGTGCAAACTTCTTTTCTGGAACAATGCTGTTGAATGTATTCCAGGCCTCTCCCTATGCTAATCGCAAGGCCTTCAAAGGCCAAGGAACTCTCTTTTGGCTAAGATTGCACGAGTCTGTGGTGAAAAGGTGGACTGCTGGGAATATATCACTGATTTTAACCCAACAATGAGGAGTTTCTTTTGTCTTTGAGCCAATGTTGCTTAGGCTGGTTGTATTACTTCAATCTCTTTCTTTGCCTCAGAGGTTGCTGTCAGTTCCCTGTTGGATTCCAGTGTTCTCTCTTAGACATTCCATTCAACATGTGGTTATTTACTCTCTGTTTTGGCCCTTTTCTGTGGAGG
>NW_012155371.1:5850-6303 GCF_000956105.1 Propithecus coquereli
CTAATATTAAATGATTAAAATAAAACTTCATAAATATGCCAAACTGGCTCATTAATGTGAGATGCAATTTTTTCTTCTAGTTTTGTAGGATCTTTCCTTGTTTTAAATTATGAAAATACAATTCTAATACTTCCTATCTGTTACAATATGACCACAAAGTCTGAAAAAAGAAAAAAACTACTCTCTTCTTATTAATATTAAGGAGAGCATATGCAATATTTCTAAAAATTATTGCTGGCAGTTTTGTAGGATCTTTCCTTGTTTTAAATTATGAAAATACAATTCTAATGCTTCCTATCTGTTACAATATGACAACAAAGTCTGAAAAAAGAAAAACTACTCTCTTCTTATTAATATTAAGGAGAGCATATGCAATATTTCTAAAAATTATTGCTGGCTAAATAAATTTATTAGGCACAAATGGTTAGTTGTGATATTTATATTATAAAGTTA
>NW_012155372.1:0-1250 GCF_000956105.1 Propithecus coquereli
AGGAAAATATAGGAAAATATGCTTTAGGACACTATTTGGATCAGAGCAATTTTAAGTTAAATTTTGTGGTCTATAACTTTTTAAAAAATAAATACTTCAGGACTAAAACTTACATTCCCTAAAACAAATTCACGACATACATTTACTCGTGTGTACGCGCTGTTAACCTCATACCATACCGTGCCGTGCACACGAGCCAGCCACTGTTGACTTTTTCTTAGTTTGTGACTTTTCCAACGTGCTAAACCCCATTGATCTACTTCTCCACTCCAGGCCCTTTAGTTCCCATTCTACGCGTACACACGCCTGAGGCCACAGGTCCTGGATCTTACTCGACTGCGTGGAGCCGCGGGTCCTCACAGCACCTACCCTCCACGGTCCCCAGTTCCTCGCCCTCCCCGGGGCCTCCAGCCTGCTGTCGCCCGCCCTGCCAGGTGGAAAGCGGCGCAGCTGGGGGGCCATGGCTGCAGGTGGGGAGGACACAGCCTGCAGGGAGGCGAAGCGAGGGGTGGTCCGGGGCAGGAGAGGAGGCACGATGACAATGGCTTTCCTTGGGCAGAGACACCGGAAGGTGCCACCAGGATGGAAGCAAGAGAGGAGCAGGCCAAGGCTGCTCTCTAACTGGACCAGACAGACGCCGGGCTTGACGGGAAAGCCGGGACGCTAACCGAGTGACAGAACCTGGAGATTCTGCCACGGCTTTTTTTTTTTTCCCCTAAAAAACAGCTGCACACTATTTTATTGTGCGGATGAATAAAGGTTCATTTAATGAGTCGAGAGGTGCTACTTCTGCCAGCGAAAACTTACACTGCTTTATTCTGTGGATGATTAGTGACATATGCATGCAAAATGTGTCATTTTCTTAAACACAAAAATCTACACCAGTAACCCTCTGTCCCCACTTGAAAATGCAATCTCCGAGGCTAAGTGACCACTTACCTTAACTTTTTCCTCCAACTTTCCCAAGCGAATATTGCCTTTTATGATTTTGTTGATAACTCCGTGCTTCTCACTTTCTAAACATTTAGCCTAAAGAGAAAGGTGAAAAAAAAATAAATGGGCTCTCAGTTTTACAGAAAAATTAAAATAATAAATTCTTTTTTTTCATAACAAAGTATCAAGCAATAGGCCAGGCACAGTGGCTCATGCCTTGTAATCCTAGCACTTGGGGAGGCTGAGGCAGATCGCTTGAGGCCAGGAGTTCGAGACTAGCCTGACCAAGAGCGAGTCCCTGTTTCTACAAAAAGTAG
>NW_012155372.1:11850-12981 GCF_000956105.1 Propithecus coquereli
ATATATAGAAAAAATTAGCCGGGCATGGTGGCGCATGCCTGTAATCCCAGCTACTTGGGAGGCTGAGGCAGAAGGATTGCTTGAGCCTAGGAGTTTGAGGTTGATGTGAGCTAGGCTGATGCCACGGCACTCTAGCCCAGGCAAAAGAGTGAGACTCTGTCTCAAAAAACTAAAAAAAAAAGAAAATCAGCCAGAGTGAGTGAGTGAGTGAGAAAAATCATAAAGATAAATACGACTTCAAAAAAATTTCCTTCCTCTACTGGAATCGAAAAGCCCAGGTCTGGCCAGGCGCAGTGGCTCGTGCCTTCAATCCCAGCACTCTGGGAGGCTGGGGTGGGAGGACCACTTGAGGCTGGGAGTTTGAGACCAGCCTAGGCAACATAGTAAGACCCCCAACCTCTGCAAAAAAATTTCCGTAAAAATTAGCCGAGCATGGCAGCACGCGCCTGTCGTCCCTGCTACTCGGGAGGCTGAGCCAGGAGGATCGCTTGAGCCCAGGAGTTGGAGGTTGCTGTGAGCTACGACAACGCCACTGGACCACTGCACTCCAACCGGGGCAAAAAAGAAAAAAAAGAAAAGAAAAGCAAAGCACGGGAGCCCTGTAGAGTCAAAACACTGGGCTCCAGTCACGGCACTGCCAGCATTTACGGAGCACCAAGCTAAGCACTTCCTAGGCGCTGGCTCGTTTGTCCCCGACACTCCCACGCAGGGAGGAGAAGGGGTTGGAGAAGAACAGAAAGACACACAAAGAGAATTAAAATGACCCATTCTGATGGTTACTCTAATGTGTCACCTGGGCTGGGCTACGGCACCCAACTGTCTGGTCAAACACTCGTCTAGCCGTTGCTGTGAAGGCATTTTGTGGATGTGACTGACAGTCACAGTCAGGTGACTTTCAGTGAAGGAGATGACCCTCAGTCACGTGGGTGGCCTCGTTCAATCGGTGAAGGCCTTAAGGGCAAAAACGGGTTCCCAAAAAAGGATTTCTGCCTCCAGACTGAAACGGAGAAATTCTGCCTGAGTTTCCAACTGGCCGGCCCCACAACTGGGTGAGCCGATTTCCTAAAACAGCTCTCTCTCTCTACATATATATCCTATTGGTTGCTTCTCTCAAGAACCCTGGCTCAGGCC
>NW_012155372.1:19617-20477 GCF_000956105.1 Propithecus coquereli
TCCTCTCCCTTTCCTTCCCTCCCTCCCTCCTTCCCTTCATTGCTTTCTTTTTCAAATGAAAGGGATTCCTCATTCCTAAAAGAAAGTTGAAAACCTCAGATTGGGTTTAAACCCCCTCCCATTTTACAGGTAAAGAAACAGGCCTATAAAGAAATTAAGAAAGAAATTAAGCCTGAGGTTACCCAGCTGGCCGGCACTCGGGAACTTAGGAGAAGAAAGATACAGAGTTCAGTTGCAGCCCAGAAGTGCACTGAGAAATATTGAAAAGTAGAAGGGATTGCATTGTATCTTATTAATTTCTTAGAAACTCTCCCTTAAAACATTTTAGCTAAAAAACGAAAATGTATTTATGTATTTAATGATCTCGTAAAGTTTTTTTTCCTATTATCTTGTGTCTTAAATTAGCAAAATGCCAGGAGCACATCACTTGCCATTCCTCGCTGGTAACGGGGCTGCTCTTGTTTAGTTCTTGGTGCAATTCTTCGTTTTCTTTCACCACTTCCTGGACTCGCATCCTGAACATTCTCATTTCCTCCTGAAATAAAATTTACGTAAATTGTCACACACACACACACACACACACACATGCACGCACGCACACCTCTGTTTCTTAGCTCCAGCGCCGCTGCTGTCGCTGGAATCGAACGGTGACAGCCACTAAGCAGAGACTCACAATAGCACCAGCCTAAACTCTAGGTTCCAGCATCCAGCGCCCACCCTCGGGGAGCTTGGTCTCGTGAGAAAACATGACACACAACCGCGAGGCCACGTACCAGGGACAAAGAACCCCGGCTTGTAAATATCCGATTCAAGGCACGAAAAAATAAAAAATAATTAAAAAAAAAATCTAACTGATAACA
>NW_012155373.1:0-313 GCF_000956105.1 Propithecus coquereli
TACCAGTTTTGTGTTATGGAGAAGGCTTAGATGGAGACTTAGAAGGAAATAGGGATTAAACACATCTGTCTAAGCTGTTCACACCTTATATAACCATAACGATATTATCGAAGCCTGGAAATTAACATTAATGCAATACTATTAGTCAATATAGAGATCATAGTCAAATTTCATTAATTGCCCCACTAATTTCTGGACTCCATCACACATTGCCTCTAGATGTCTTGCCTCTTTAATCTCTTCTCAATATTAAGTTGTAGGCCAGGCGCGGTGGCTCACGCCTGTAATCCTAGCACTCTGGGAGGCCGAGGCT
>NW_012155373.1:2958-3359 GCF_000956105.1 Propithecus coquereli
CAAAAAATCAACTAGATCCAATAATAAAAGTGACATATCATTTACTTCTTTTCTTGCTAGTCACTACATGTTAATTGGACTGTTCATGCATTCATTCGATCATTGAATCTTTTATTTAAGAGTAAAAACATGATCATATAATTAAAAATGTGGTTTTTTTTTAAGATAAGTTCCTTTTATTTTGAGAATTGTTGAAATAACAGATCTTATTGTTCCAGACTGATTTAAGCTGTCTTGAAGTGTGGATGCCATATTTATGTATCTACTCAAAGTGAAAGAGATAAATTGGTATCACATTGTGAAATGTAATAATTCAACTATTTAAAAATATGTTAATGTATTAAAACAAAAGCATCTGCCCCTTGAATATAGAATAGACATTAATATATTATGATACTTCT
>NW_012155373.1:5149-5490 GCF_000956105.1 Propithecus coquereli
GAGTGCACTGTATGGGGGAAAGGCACACTTGTAGGTCTGGCTTGGGCGAGGCAAAGGAAATATATGTAAACAAAATGTTTGTACCCCCATAATATTCTGAAATTAAAAAACAATCTTTTAATAGGGAAGGATAAATAATTTCTAAGACATACATAAACTGAGAGAAATCATGACCACCAGACCTAACCTGTAAGAAATGTTAAAAAACATTCTTCATGGAGAGAAAATAATATAGACAAGAAACCTGGATGTACACAAGAAAGAACATCATAGTAGGAATAAATGAAGGTAAAATGGAATCTCCTATTTCTCTTATTCATACTTTATATAAAATATAACTG
>NW_012155374.1:0-15260 GCF_000956105.1 Propithecus coquereli
AGATGCAGGATTTGTGCCATGGCCAGGAAAACATACGAGAACCAGGGGCAGAACAACCGTGAGGACCCCAGGGTCCCAGAGCAAGGACATCTGCAGTCGAGAGTTGTGGCTCTTCTGCAACACAGCCTGGCAGAGACGCCAGGCCTGACTGAAGGACCCCAGACCTCCAAGTCACAGAATTGCATGTGTCCCGCAGCAAAGCCCACTGCCCCGGTCCCACGTGACAGGGCCGGGAGGCACGAGGGAGCTGCAGGAGCAGGTGCCCAGCCCTTCGGCACCTCCCCACGACGGCACCCGCCCTCTGCCTGCTGATCGGGCTGTACAGAGTCCCGCACCCAGGCTGGGTGCCCACTGGGCTGGCCCCGTTTGTGGGCGCAAGTTGGAGATGGAGAGGCCAGGCCTCGAAGGACAGCGTAGAAAGACCCGCCTGTGCCCCCTCCGCAGCCCAGGAGGAGGCGGAGCCCACGCGCTCACGCGGCTGCTTCCTCTGAGCCGTTGGGGAAGACACAAGAGCTGGCTCAGAGCCACATCCTCAGGGATCTGCCTTGGATTTTCCTCAAATACTGAATACAGAAAAATTTTTCCATTTCCCTTAAAAAGCGTATCAAAAACTGCATTTGAAGCATTTTTCAAATATGTATTGCAACTGTTACAAAACCTAAAATCTAATTTTGTCCACCTGGTTTCTGTATTTCCTAAATAAACCTTCACAAAGACCCAGAACTTTCTCCCATCCCAAAGTGTGCTGCGAGCACACTGACGAGGGCGGGGCGAGGCGCGCCAGCCAGCGGGTGGACGGGAGGGAGGGAGACGGAGAACATGAACATGCGTCTGAGTCCAGGAGAAGGAAGCCAGCCCACAGCCCTCATCCGATTTCATCAGCTCGGCCTGCCCCAGATTCCCGCTCCAGGGCTCCGCCAGGCGTAGGCACGTCGCTGCTCCAGCCTCCACCAGGGAAGTCCGCTCAGCGGCCCGCGGCCTCCCCACAGGCTGAGTCAGTCGGTGGTGGAGGGAAATGGTGGCGCCCAGGCCGCAGCTCAGCCCGACTGCTGATGGCAGGGGTGGGAGCCCGGCCTGGCTCCAGGTCGACACCCCAGACGCCAGGGAGGAGGCGGTGGTGCGGGGGGAGGGCTTCCCCGCACACCCCAGGGGATCAGGGCCCCCGGCCCCCTGAGCAGCTGCTCACGGTTCCTGCTGCCCAGCACCACGTGCCCAGCAGGGGGACCGAGGCTCCCCGGCCAGCAGGCTCCAGAACATTCTAAAACAGGCGCCTCTGAGGCTCTGGGTGGACAGGAGCAGCTGCAGCAATTCTACCCAGCGAGTGAGCATTTCGTACGTACAGACCTGATGCTTTCTCACATCCATCCACTGTGCAGGCAGGGAAACTGAGGCCCAGACCCTCGACTGTCCAACACCAAAGCCTGTATCTTAACGCAACGTCTCATGTGGACCCATCTCAGGCCACCTTGCTCCTCACACAGACCAGCAAACAGGCCTGGCACGAGGACGCAGCCATCAGCCCAGGTACTTGGCAGGGGGCCGCTAACCGCTCGGGCTGAAGAAGCTCTGGGGGCTCTAGGGGTTTCCAGGGTCCCCTCTGGAATGTGTGGGGGCAGCTGTCCCTGGCTGCAGCCCCAAGCCCGGCTCACGGCAAACCCATACACGCTCTGGGCTTTGGGGTGAGCAGCAGCGGGGCGGCTCGTGCAGGCTGAAGTCTGAGCCGCAGCGGGGAGGCCAGATCGGGGTGGGGAGGAGGGAGGAGGGCGGGGACCCCCTCAGGAGCAGCCCCCGCCAGAGCCTGCTGTTCCTCTGACAGCCGGCCCCGCCTCCCCGGGAAGCAGCCCAGAGGAGGAGGAGGAGGAAAAGTTCATTTCCTGAACATGCTTGGAGAAGGGGAAGAGAGCAGGCCTGTCCACGTGGCGGAGCCTCCAGAGGCCGCCGCTGCCGCCGCGGGCTCGGGTGGGGAGATCCCGGCCCCTCCTCCCTCCCGGGGAATCTGCTCCCCCTTCTCTCTCTGCCGTAGGGAAGTGGGCCCCCAAGAAGCCCCTCAGGGTCGCAGGGATGCCCTCCCCGCGTCTCTCCACCGGCAGGAGACCCCCAGCTCTCCCGGTCCCAGGCAAGGCTTTCCTGCAGCAGCGAAAATCCACGCCCCCCCCCGGTGTCCTCACATGCCGGGCGGGCCCCAGGCACAGCCGGGCAACACGACAGCTCTGCCTGGGGTCCAGCGAAGAGGGCAAACACTCCAGCGCGCAGACACGTCTGCCCAGCAGGGAAGGAGGATGCAGAGTAGACCAGCGCAGCAGAGCAAGGGGAGGCCCCGCCAGGGGTGGGCACCACACAGATGCCAAAGACTCAGACCTGGAAAGCCCCAGGCAGGGGGGCAGGACGCAGCCCCCAGGGAGGCCAGTGAGGGGCAGTGAGGAGGGACGTGCCAGGCAGGGCTACAGAGAGGGGCGGCCTTGGGACCCCCTCATCCCGGGGCTCACCCTCGGGGACACCTGATCCTGGGGAGGAGCGCAGGCGTGTCAACCGCTCAGTAAGCACACATTGAGCACCAGCTGTATGCCTCGACCTGGCGGGGGGCTTGTCTTCAGTAAGCCCAAGGTCACAGTGGGGGACAGAGGCACCAGCCAAGAAGCCACCCCCAGGGAAGGTCCCAGTGGGACAAGGACCCAGGAGGTCACCAAACTCATTCTCGAAGTGTCTCAAAGCCAGACTTCAGGTGTCCCTCCCATGGGAGGCTGTTAGGACAGAGAAAGACCCCCGCTGTCCAACGCGGAGTTAAAGGGCAGCGCCTACGCAGTCCAGACCTCCGCTGCCCTCCCTCAGTGCCCCGAACCTCACGCGCTCTCTGGGGATGCCGCCACCACAGAGCACCCGGGAGGCAGCTCTGGGAGATTCTGGGGTGCTTCCCGGACTCCCCCACCCCACAGTATCTGCAGATGCTTCCGTGCGAGGCCTGTGGTTTGGGCCGAGGACATGGTGTTGGGGGAGGAGGGTGGGAGCCCCTGGGGGTCAGCGGGGTGGGCGGAGCAGCCGGACCTCGCCCTGAGGACAGCGGGCGATGCTCAGCGCCACCGCAGAGGGAGGAACAGTCCTCACTCGGCCCTTCCTGCTCCTCCCCACACCCTGTCTGTCCTCCCGGCCCTGCCGGGGCGGCCAGCCTGGCCTCCCCGCCGATTGGCCAGAATAAACAGCAAAGCCGACAGCTGTGCTGAGCGGGGCTGGCCCGGGCACCCACGCACTGCGGGAGCGTGACTCACACCAACCCAAAGTGGGGCAAGACCCCCCGTGGCCCCCACCAGGCACTGGCTCTGGGGGCCCCATCTGGCACCCACCCAGGTCAGCTGCCGGCAGGTGGGGCCGCAAAGCTCCAGCACCTGGTTTTCCAAGACGAAAGCCAGTCAGGCAAAGTCGGAGGGTCCCAGAGCTCCTCCCCAAAGCCAGCACAGGTACCAGCAGCCCACGGCTTCACCAGAGCATGGCGTGAGGGGCTGGGACTCCGGCGCGGTGGCCAGCAGGGCAGACTTCCAGGAGCAGGTGCGGGGAAGGCCCGGGGGCTGGGAAGGGAGGAGGCGGGGAGGAGCCCTGGGCCGAGCAGCAGCGACAGGAACACCTCCAGCCGGCCTGTCTCCTCCACCACGCTCACGGCTGCCCACCCAACGCCTTCCCCAGCCGGGGCAGCAGCAAGGGTGGCCCAAAGGACAGGCAGGTGAGGGAGCCCACAGCCCCACGCCGGGGCAGCCCCAAGAAGCCAAAGCAAGAGCCCTTCCCGCAGCCCTCGGAGGCTCCGGGTGTACAAGGTTCCCAGAGAACACACTCGCTCGATTCCAGACTTAACTGGTATAAAATTGGACATTCTAGGATAGTAGGTTGAATTCCAAAGTGTCATTACACAAAACATCCACTGCAGCCCGGGCGACTGTGCGAGCCAATAGAAGCTCATTTGAATGGGAACAAGAGAGGGAAGGACTCAGGCCGTGGCCACCGAGAGGGCGCGGTCCCTGCAGGGGGAGGGAGGCGGGGAACCGTGCGTAGCTCTGAGGGGCACAGCTCCTCCGTGGCGCCTCTGAACCCCTGGGGTCTGTTTCCCTCCTCCTGCGCTGGGGTTTGCCCGTCTCCCAGCCACAGTCTCACCCTCCTGTGCCACGGGGTGTACACTCAGCTTCGGGCCCCACCTAGAAGAAGGCAGACCTGCCACCTCTCCCCAGACAAAGGGAGAACGGAAGGGGAGCACAGGGGGAGACCTCAAAGCCCGGGGCCTGTATGCACTCAGCAGGTACTCGATTAATGTTGAATTGGCGCCTACATTGAGCCCAGCCACAGCCAGGATCAGGGACAGCCAGGCAGAAGGAGGCCTGGGCTCCACAGAGCTCCTGGCAACCCAGCCGAGGGCCAGGGACGCACACAGCCTCCGAGCAAGGCCGGCCCCATAGCACTGGGGCCCCCACAGGAGTGAGGGCTGCGAATCCACAGGCCAGAGACCCGACTGTCCCGCAGGGTCCCCGCTCAGGAGGGTCTGGGCTCAAGGGGACCCTGGGCACAGGTGAACTCTTGCTTGGGGCACCCCATGCTCAGGGGACCCTGTGCTCAGGGGACCCCATGTTTAGGGGGAGCCCATGCTCAGGGGACCCCATATCTAGGGGGACCCGGTGATTAGGGGGACCCTGCACTCAGGGGACCCCGATGAGGAGGACCCTGTGCTCAGGGGGACCCCATGTTTAGGGGGACCCAGTGCTCAGAGGGACCCCATGCTCAGGGGACCATGCTCAGGGGTACCCTGTGCTCAGTGGACCCCGTGTTTAGGGGACCCCGTGCTTGTTTGTGCCCTGTGGTTGCCCACTTGAAATTCCTAGCTGTGTTTCCAGGGCAGGGCTACAGCTTCATTTTGCTCCTGTCCCACAAATTCTGTGGCGGGTCCAGCTCCCAGCCCTGCACTGGCAGACTAGACCCCACCGTTGCCAGCCCCGCACCGCAGCTGCCCCTCTGCGAAATGGGTTTAGCACCCACCCCAGGGAGCTCGAGGGTGGCAAGAGAAACAGGCAAAGCTCTGGCGTCCTGGGGCGGACGGTGGCAGGAGGCGGGGGCAGGGGAAAGAGGGGACAGGGCGGGAAGGTGGGCCCATGCTTGGCCGAAGTCGCCAGCTCCTTCTCCTGTGGGCGCCCCGCCTTCCCTCCCTCCTGGCCGGTCTCCGCCACTCAGCAAGCCAGGAGGACTCGGCACGACGCCCGTGGAAAAGAAGTGGCTGCACATTTTCCAAGATGTTTTAAACATTGTTTTGGCAACGCTGTGCCACGGGCCCAAGTCGTCCTGACATAAAACAAGCCTGACCTGCGCGTCTTGGTCGCGGGCCTGCGCCGGCGGCGGCCAGCTCCTACTCCCAGCCAGCCCGCTGCGGCTGCCATCCACTCGCGGCCTTCCCGGCCGTGCCCTCCCCGCCGCCGCACACACAGGCAGGAGAGGCCGGCCTCCCCTCTTCCGATGGCCTCCTCTTAGGGCCAAAGTACACCGACTGGTGAGTTCGTCTCTGCAGTAGCCAAACAGCACCATGGGGTCTGTCCGGAACGCCGTGCCTCCCGGGTGCTGGTTTCATATTCTGCACAGACTTCATGGGCCACTGAGGGGCCCAGGTCAACTAGCGCAGACCCGTCGTGGTGCAGGGGGGAGCCTGAGGCCCAGAGACGGGCAGGGGCTTGCCAGGGTCTCGGAGCGAGTGGCCAAGCTGGGGGCAGGTCCTGGCCTTGCCTCTAACCCGTGGGTTGTGCTAACCCGGGAGGACAGCACGGCTGGTGGCCCCATGGGGAGTGTGCTCCGGGGCGGCCCATGTCACCACGGCCTCATCTCCCTGGCCTCTGCATCGCCCCCGCGCAGGACGCGGGAACGTTGCCCCCACTGTACAAAGAAACTGAGTCTGGCAGCTCCCCCTTCCCTGTCCCCCAACAACGCCGTCGCGACGCCTTAAAGCCTTAAAGTGGCGTCCACTCACACGTCTGCTGGACAGCCGCGCTGGGCCGAGCCCTGGGAACAAGGAAGGGAGGCGGAGCCCTCACAGCGGTCACAGCCCAAGGAGGGAGTGGGCAGAACGGAGGCAGCTCCCCAGACCCCACTTCCGCACGGGTGCTGGAGGCTCCTGGCAGAGACCCCGGAGCACCTGAGCCTCCAAAGCGGAGGGCAGGGCCGGGGGCGGGGACCCCGAGTGGGACCTTGAGAGCCTCCTGTCCTCTTCTTTAAACCTTATTCTTTTCTAATTAAGAGAAGCTTTGGGTGACGGGGAATGACGGCCATTGCCATGGAGATGTTGGACTTGTGATCTACACAATCACGGAAACTTCCGGACTGTGGCGCGGGGGCAGGTGGCACACCACAGACTGAGGCCACCCCGTCTCACCACGTCAGCACCCGCAGTTCGTCCACGACTCAAACCTCCAGCCGGGCTGCGGTTTTATTGTCGAGTTGCTTTAAAGGCTTATTTTTTCCCTCCCTCCAACAAAACTGGTGGCCGGGCTGTCCTCCGTCTTCAGCAGAAAGACGCACCGGGAGCTCTGCGACCGTCTGACGTGGCCCCTCGACGGAGGTGGCGGGAGCTCGGCCGCAATGAGGCAGAAAACGCACGGAAACCAAACCGCGTGCGTGGAGCTCCAGGCACCGTTCCCCACCAGCCTGGGGAGCGAGGGCCGGCAGAGGAGGCCGGCAGGACGGGGGCCCCACCTCCCCGGCCCCCAGATCGTGGCACCTGCTCTCCCCCAAGGGACCTGAGCCTCAGGACATCGGCCTGTCTCCCTGGCTGGCTGCGTGGTTGGGACGCGCCCTTGGCCAGGCGCTGTCCTGCCACCTTGACAGCTTCCAGTGGCCACGGGAGGGGTCCATTATCATCCTCACTGTGTAGATAAGGAAACCAAGGCCAGGGCCTAGTGAGGAGTCTGCAGCCACACAGTCGGGGCTGGAACACATGTCCCTCTCACTGTGCCTCCTCCAAGCCACAAAATGGCCCACACGGGCCCTCTGGGGTCCAACTAGCTCCGTGGCCCTGGGCGGAGGGCAAGCTGGAAGGCCTGAGGACCCCGAAACACTGACGCGCTCCTGCCGCTCCTCAGACGCAGGGGTCGCCTTGAGGGCAGGAGCCTGGCACGTGAGAAAATGGGCCACAGGACAGTGCTGCAAGAGCCGTCACGCGGAAGGGCCGCTGTGGGACCTGGCCAGGCCAGAGTGGGCGAGCAGAACACTGTGGAAAGGCCGGAGCACGACCCCCAGGCCTGGCTCCTGGGCAGCATGGCAGCTCTGCCTCACTGCTGGAGCGCCTGCGCCGGGGACCGCCGTGCCGTGAGGACACCCAGGCAGCTCTGTGGCGAGGAAGCAGCTCGCCAGCCTCAGGCTGAGCCGCGGGGTCAGACCATCAGGCGCTGCAGCCCTGGCCGACACCTCAAGCCAGAACCAGCCAACACCGGCTGAGCCGCTTCTGAGCTCCTGGCCGACAGGGACTGAGAACGACGGCGAACGATTAGAACGATTAGAACGATTACTGCTGTTTTAAGCCACTGCGTTCTGGAGTGTTCCGTCACATGGCAACGGAGAACTGAGATGCAGGCTCCGTACAGCCCTCCTGGCCCTAGAGAAAGAAGGTGTAGACGGTCTCCACCCAGGACCCAGCCTTGTGCATCCTTCCCCAGTCAGCCCCCCAGGGGCACGTGGTGGATTCCCCCCCCCCAGTGAGGGGCTCAGGGAGCCAGCCAGGAGCAAGAGTGCGGGTCTCGCTGAGCTCTGAGACAGCGGGGACCCTCTGACGGGGAATGACATGAACAAATGGAGACCTGGCCTGTCAGCCCTCAGAGCAGCCTGGTCGGGAAACAGCTCCAGCTGGGGGAGGAAGAGGAGGGGGCACCCTGACCACGGGGCCGCGGGCCTTCCTCGTGGCCCTGCCAAGCCCACAGCACCCCTCATCCCCAGGCACAGCAAGAGGGAGAGGCAATGCAGCGCGGGCGGCCTGTCACATAAAGGGCACGCTCCCCGCCTGCTGACAGCCACACCGGTCCAGGACGGGACCGACCAGATCTCTAAGCAGCAGGGGTGGGAGTCTCGGACCCAGGGGAGCTGTTCCACGCTCCCAGCCGCGGCATGAATCCCCCACTGCCACGTCTCGTGCCCTGGCAGCCTGGTCCCCAAGGAGAGCTGGTGGCAGAGCCATGTGTTTGGTGCGGATGCTTCCAGAAGGAGGCAGACAGCCCAGCCCACCTCGCCAGGTGAATAATTCACGTGGGGCGAGGAGCTTTCATCAGGCCCCTACGTGCTACTCACACGCTCCCCCAGAGGACCCGAACCTGCCGAGTCCTGGTGAATTTCAACATCTCAAGGGCACCTCCAGAAGGTTCCTCCCCGTGCACACCCGCCACAGCAAATATCGAGGGCGAACTCTTCCTGGAGGAGAAGCAGGAGGTTGAACCAGCTGTGTGTGCGGCTTCAGCCGACGTCGTCCTTTCTCTGCGCCTCAGTGTCCCCTTTGTCTCCCAGAAGGTCTTGTCTCACTCCACCCTGGAGCAGACATTAAAGCTCCCGGCACAGAGCTCAGGGCCACATGGAGGCCTGACGGGGGGCAGGGGTCAGAGGGGTGCGTGACACCCCACCGTGTGGACAGCGTCCTGGGCGAGCCGCAGTGCAGGTGCTGGGCAGTGGGGGCCGACCCCACACAGCAGTCGGACACGGCACAGAGCCTGTGAAAGCCACCAGGCCCTCAGTGGGACCCCAGGGCAGGAAGGGCACCGGCCACATAGGACACGAGTGCTGTGGACTCTGAGGACGTCACAGTCAGGGGTCTGGCCGGGTGGCCAGAAACATGTCTTGAGATAAGATCGACGAGGAAGCCAGTTACACGGCACAGACGGGCAGGCACCTGCTGGCGGGGCTGGGACTCAAATCCACCCCGTCTCGTGGCGGCTGACTGGTGCCACGCCCAGGCCCTGCCTTGGGGGCTCAGCCTCTGCCGCCCTTGGTTTCCAGTAGGGCCCTAAAGGCCACAGGAGGCTGCTCAGGCTGCTAAGGGGACTGTGAGGCACAGAGGGACAGAACCACAAGGGCCGAGGCCTCCAGTGACACAGAGCAAGGGAGGGACATGGTCACAACAGGTACCAAGAGACAAGGCTTGTGTCATGAAAACTTGGAGGGCGCGAAGGTCAGCCTGTGTGGCCCACGTGCCAAGCGAACGCAGAACATCCAAAGGAGAAAGAGCCGCAGGCAGGGGTGGCCCAGGCAGGCTTCCTGGAGAGGGGGCAGGGTTAGGAGGGTCCCAGAGCAACCCCTGTTAGACACCCAGGGCCATTTGCAAAGACCTCTTGGGGGTAATTCGCCAGGGTCTCTCCTCGCCTGCGGCCATGCCAGTGGGAGCTCCCGCCCCTTCCTCCTCCGCAGACTTCTCATCCAGTTTACCCACCGCAGACCCTGTCCCGGCCCCGGGCCACCGTCTCAGGCTCCGTGGCTACCAAGGTGGTCTCCTATGGGGTCGGGTGAGGGCTTCGAGGAGTCCAGGAAGCGTGTCCAACTGACCAGCTCATGGCCAGCGTCCCCCAGCAGAGCACTGGCCAGGCGAACACAGGCCTCCCACCAGGGGTTGGGGCCCCAGACCAGGGCTCCATGGGGGATGTTCAGGGTGGCTGCTCCCAAATTCAGCAGCTCCAGTGAACACCGAAAAGATCTGCCACTTTCCTGCCCCGCTTTTCCGCAGGCTCTAGGACAAAGCACACCCCCACCACCCTGGCCCCATCTTCCCCTTAAAGAGCCGAGGAAAAGACCCCGAGCTGGGTTTGGTCCCATCACTGCCAGACACTGCACATTCGTGTCCTGTCTCACCCGGACCCTGCCACCCGGTTCTGAGGACCGGCACCCCCGCTGGGGACAGCTGGGGACAGTATCTGCTTGTCTGACCCTGCCTAGAGTGCTGACCCCACCCGGGCTGATGGAAAGTCCAGCAAAGAGAATCAGCCCAAGAGCAGCCGCAGCCCCCGCCAAGGCGGTGGGAGGGGGACAGAGCTCCCGGTAAGCAGGGAGCCAGCGGCTACTTTCCATGGAAAAAATGTCCTCAGGCACCCCCAGGGGCCAGGAGGCCCCAACCATGACTCAAGGCTCTGCTGCTGCTGCTGCTAAGTCACTCCCAGGCCACACGGCCACCGGCCCTGGGGCCAGCCCTGCCCCACCCCCTGCCTGGGCCCCGGGCACAGCAGGGCCCCACTGCCGACCACGGGGCCCAACCTACACAGGCTCTGCTGCAAGTGGCGTGTCCACGCAGACCTCGGCCACCCACCTGTAGAATGGGAAGGAGACCTGTGGGGTGGTTTCCAGTAGGGCCCTAAAGGCACAGGAGCCTTGCCCAGGGGACAGCACAGAGGGTGGGCGGCAGGCCCTTGGCCCACTAGACTGAGCCCCGAGCCAGGGCCTGGGCGTGGCACCAGTCAGCTGCCACGAGACGGGGTGGATTCGAGTCCCAGCGCCACGAGCAGGTGCCTGCCCGTCTGTGCCGTGTAACCGGCTTCCCTCGTGGATCTCATCTCAAGACACGCTGCGGAGACTCAACGTGGAGATGACCAAAGGCTAGGCCACCTGACCAGACCCCGTCTGTGACGTCCTCAAAGTCCACAGCACTCATGTCCCACGTGGCTAGTGCCCTTCCTGCCCTGGGGTCCCCTGGCTCTAGAGGCAGGAGGTGTCTGGGCCAGGTCCACAGGAGAGGCTGTGACCCTCACCCGGAGGCCTGGGCCCCGTCGGTGGCGGCAGCGTCTCTGGGAGGCCCTGGAATTTGGGGAGGGGGCAGCTTCCTTTCCTGCACGAGGAGCAGCACATCAGCTCCCGTAGCTTCAGAGCCGGCAGGACCCGGCTCAGAATCACCCCAGGGCAGGAGGGACAGAGGACAGCTGTTGTCCCCATTCCTGCCCAAGGCCATGGTGGCCAGGAGCTAGGGAATAGGGAGGGACGTAGCGGCCCAGCCCCATGCTATGGGACACCATGAGGGACACAGATCCCGGCCCCACGCTCCAGGAAAGATGTGTCAATTGCTGGAGCTGGGCCAGCCGAAAGCAGGGGGCCCTGAGGGCCAGGCCATGGCACCCCCGGCCAGGCCCGGGCGCCGCCCCACAGCCCAGGCTGGAGGGGAAGCAGAGAGGCTCCAGGAGAGGCCGGGCCATTCCTCTCCCCGAGCTGGTGGGGTCAGGGTCGGGATGGGCAGGAGCTGAGCATGTCGGGAGGCGTCGGAGGAGCTCACACCCTCCCTCCCTCGGAGACAGCCCAGCCAGGCCAGAGCGAGGGACCCCCATGTCCCCCTCCACTGTCCCCCTCTGGAGAAGGCCCCCGGCCATCAGCTGTTGGGTCTGAGCACGGGCCGGGGCCGGCGGGGGCCGTGTTTCGTGTGTGTGTCACCGCACCATCCCAGAGCTCCATAGTTTCCCACTGACGTCACCGGCGTGGCTTGGATCTGAAGTGGCTGCAAAACCCTCAGAGGCATGATTGCAGTTGTCTGTGCAAAGTGGAATCAGATGGTTTTTCCAAACCTTCCCCAGCCCCGTCTCCTCCCCGCCCCTTCTCTCCCTTTTTTTTATTATGTTCCTTGGACCACGTCCAGATGTTTCCTGCAACAACAACCCTCCAAAAATTTACAAAAAGAGGAGAGCGCGCAGCTTCCTGCCTGCTGGGGTGGAAGTGGCGACGTGGCAGGGTGGGGGCGGCCACGTCTGCAGGCCGGGGCAGCAGCAGGCTCCAGGCAGGTCCGGGTCCCCTGCCTCCTCACCTCTGGCTCTGGACACCAGGAGGAGCTGGCCATGGAGCCACAGGGCGTTAGGGACAGCCCCCTCCCTGAATGCTGAGGCCCTGGCCCCGCTGTGGGCCAAGCAGAGGCCGTGGCCGGGAAGGAGCAGAGCAGCATGGGACAGACCAGGAGTTGGTCTTGGGCTGGCCCGGGTACCACTCCCAGCTGCTCTGCTCACACGTGTGGCCTGGGGAGCGACATCTCCACACGGAGCCACATCTGCATGGTGACAGGGCTGTTTGCTGGGAGCTTTAATTAAGATCAGCCTCCGTTGAGTGCCCGAGCACCTCACCTGGGCCAACACGCCTGGAGGCAGGCGTGGTCTCTGTGCACCAAGCTGATCAGGGAGGGCACTCGTGGGAAGAGGCCAGCTGAGGCTGGAAGGAGGGCCGGGCCGCCCAGGCACAGGCAGGGAAGTGTGTCCAGGCAGGGGAGGCAGCTCAGCACGGGCCTGGCGGCTGGGCACCCTCCGGAGTGCTGTGTGTGAGGGCCTCTGGAGGAGCTGCAAGGTGGGGCCAAAGCCTTGGTGCGGGAGCCACATGGGTCTCTCCTGAGCTACGGGACAGAGACCCAGATGCTGTCTCCAAGCCCCACCCAGCCCCACCCAGCTCAGCGCAGAGCTACCCCTGGCACGCTACCCTGCCAGCCAGCAGAGGCTTCTGTCCAGGGTCCACCAGGCTGCACCCCTCCACCCTGTCCGCCTCCTGTGCTCGGAGGGTTCAGAGCTGCAGTGTGGCGATGGGCCAGCCCACGCCCCAGCCTCCATCGGCAGGTCCCCCCAGAGAGGCTCCTCCGCCTGGACCACCCCTAGGTGCCGGGTAAAGTCCCAGGTGGGCAGAGCTGGGAGGTGGGCAGAGCTGGAACAAGGACAGGTGGAGAGAGGTATCCAAGGCCAGGCGAGGCCCCAGCAAAGTGTCAAGAAGGGTTAGAAAATGCCAAGCAGGGGCCCTAGGACGCAGGCCACCTCTGTGGGTTGTTTGGGAAACCGGACTGGGAAGTCCGCAGTTGGCCCTGGCCCACACCTCCCTTCACGCCTTCAGGACCCATCCAGAAAACACCAAGGCTGCAGCTCAGGGGCCCCCAAGACCACCCTCCGGCTCAGGGGCGTGCTGGAAGGACTCACAGAGCTCCACAAGGCAGGGACGCTGGGGGTTAGGGCTCAGCACAGCAAGAGGACGCATCTCCGGCCAGCAGGGGCAGGTTCGGGGGCGTCCAGGCTGGAGCTCCCAGCTGTGCCCTCCTGGTGGAATCACGTGCACAGTGCTCCATTCCCCCAAAATCTATGTGCACCCACCAGGAGAGCCCACCTGAGCCCGGGCTCAGTCCCCTAGATACACCTGACTGCCCCCACGAGGTCGAGCTGACACAGCCTGGCCCAAGGCCCCCTGTAACCACATCAGTAGCAAGGACCACTGGCGTGGCCCGAGACCCCCAGACAGACACAGACACTCTTGTATGCAGGACCCTCCAAGTAGGGAGAGGTCAGAGGTCACCTCCCAGGAGATGGGCCGGGCCAGACTTTTCTTTCCAAGGTGCGGGGTGTGGAGAGCCCAACCCGGAGGAGATGACCCTTTCCCACACCCGACCACAACCGTGTTGGGAGGCAGCCAGCCAAACCAGCCCCACCTCGGGCAGGTGGGGGACGGAGGTGGAGAAGCCACAGGCAAAATCACAGCAGGGCACGAGCATGCGGGAGCTGAATTCCGCAGGTGAGGGGACGGAGGCGGGAAGAGGGGTCATGATGTGCCCTCAGTCACAGACCTGGCTTGTGATGGAGCCCAAAAGCTCGCTCGCTGCTTCCACCCACTCGCTGGGCCCACGCCTCGAGGGCCCTGGAGCTGGGGGTGGGCTGGCGAGGCCTCCCGGGGAGTATCAGGACTTCTTCCTTTAGCCTAAGGTGGCGTTCGGGTTTTGAGAGCAAGCCTGCCTGGCAGTCCCCTGTGCTGCGCCTGCTCGAACCCTCCTGAGACCTCCAAGAAGAACAAGCTGGAACCACCTCAGTCCCGGAATGTGCGGCAAGCATCGTAAGAGGGGAGGACAGCGCTCGGCCCAGTGGGTCAGAGCCCTGCCACGGGTCCCGCCAGGTCACATGGAGCCACAGAATGTGGACTCGGAACAGCTACCTCTTTCACTGGAGGGAAAGCAGAGCCCCAGGAGAGCAGGAGGGACACACCTGTGGTCACACTGAGCTTGTCACAGGCGCGGCCACCCCGACACTGGTCTATCCGGAGATGCCAGAGCCAGAGCTCTACGCCCACACTGTGGGGTCGGAGAACAGGGAGGGGGAACTGGGAGGGGCCTGCCCAACCAGAGTGTCTGTGTTTGTTGGGGGTCTTGGGCCACGCCAGTGGTCCTTGCTAACGATGTGATTTAGAGGGGGCCTTGGTCATCTGTCCAGAGATGTCCCCAGTGTGGGTTTCTTCTTTCGATTCTTTGTAGAAACATTTTGGAAGAGTCGTATCTAAGGGTTTTTGTGAAAACAGCAGCTTTCCAGGCTGGTCACGGGCAGCCCCTGAGCGGGGCAGCCCTCACCTGGCCTCCGCCAACGGGGAGAGATTGCAGTTGGAACAAAGGAAGACGACCCCCGCAGAAGCCAGGGGGTCATGCCTGGTTGCAGACAAGTTTCAGGGATCCCCACCGGCACTGCCTCCTTGTAACACGCAGGTGAAGGTCCTGGGAGGTCACAGACACGCGCACAGTGACCTGTGCAGCCTCGGTGACCTCAGAAAGTCCTTATAAAACACTAGGGCCAGGGGACGCAGTCCAATGGCCTGGCCAGCATAGCCCAGCATTTAAGGACCCCCGTGGGCAGGGAGCAGGCAGCCCCACAGGCCCAGATGACCAGAAGGAAAGGCCACCACGCTCCTCATCAGCTCAGCTGGGAATTGGGTCCCTGTGAAGTCTCGAGGGCTGCCAGGTCCAGGAGCTCAGGTCAGCGCAAGTGACTGCTCTGCCCGGCACCGGGGGTCCCCAGCCCAGCCCACAGAGCCCCAGCCCCGAGGAAGAGGGTCGGCAGGTTATGCCCTGTTCCTCCGCCCCCACCGTGTGGGTGTCCAGCGCTGGCAGCTGCTTCTGCCACGGCGGCTGTGAGCAGCCGAACCTCCAGATGGTGTTTCCTCTGTAAGGTGGGGAAACGTCGGTACTAGCCCAGGGGGCAGAAATAAGGTGACGTGAATGGTGGTTCCTTAAGGGGCACCTGGCGGGAGGTCAGCAAAGGCCCTTGATCTCCTCGGACACACCTGGATCTCCATGGGCCCGACGTGGGCTTCCAGGAAGTTGGGAGGTTTTCTTTCCCCTATTTTGCCCCTGAGGAGCTCCTGCTCATCCTTCAGTGCCCAGCTCCAGTGCTGCCTCCTCTGGGAAGCCTTCCGGCCTCCCCCTCCTTGGTTGCCCCTCCTCTGTGTTCCCCTCTGTCCTTCTGGCACAGATCAGCCCACATTTGCTGCCTGCATGCAGCCCTGTGAGAATATTCTAGACA
>NW_012155374.1:15310-18283 GCF_000956105.1 Propithecus coquereli
CCCCTCTGGAGAAGGCCCCCGGCCATCAGCTGTTGGGTCTGAGCACGGGCCGGGGCCGGCGGGGGCCGTGTTTCGTGTGTGTGTCACCGCACCATCCCAGAGCTCCATAGTTTCCCACTGACGTCACCGGCGTGGCTTGGATCTGAAGTGGCTGCAAAACCCTCAGAGGCATGATTGCAGTTGTCTGTGCAAAGTGGAATCAGATGGTTTTTCCAAACCTTCCCCAGCCCCGTCTCCTCCCCGCCCCTTCTCTCCCTTTTTTTTATTATGTTCCTTGGACCACGTCCAGATGTTTCCTGCAACAACAACCCTCCAAAAATTTACAAAAAGAGGAGAGCGCGCAGCTTCCTGCCTGCTGGGGTGGAAGTGGCGACGTGGCAGGGTGGGGGCGGCCACGTCTGCAGGCCGGGGCAGCAGCAGGCTCCAGGCAGGTCCGGGTCCCCTGCCTCCTCACCTCTGGCTCTGGACACCAGGAGGAGCTGGCCATGGAGCCACAGGGCGTTAGGGACAGCCCCCTCCCTGAATGCTGAGGCCCTGGCCCCGCTGTGGGCCAAGCAGAGGCCGTGGCCGGGAAGGAGCAGAGCAGCATGGGACAGACCAGGAGTTGGTCTTGGGCTGGCCCGGGTACCACTCCCAGCTGCTCTGCTCACACGTGTGGCCTGGGGAGCGACATCTCCACACGGAGCCACATCTGCATGGTGACAGGGCTGTTTGCTGGGAGCTTTAATTAAGATCAGCCTCCGTTGAGTGCCCGAGCACCTCACCTGGGCCAACACGCCTGGAGGCAGGCGTGGTCTCTGTGCACCAAGCTGATCAGGGAGGGCACTCGTGGGAAGAGGCCAGCTGAGGCTGGAAGGAGGGCCGGGCCGCCCAGGCACAGGCAGGGAAGTGTGTCCAGGCAGGGGAGGCAGCTCAGCACGGGCCTGGCGGCTGGGCACCCTCCGGAGTGCTGTGTGTGAGGGCCTCTGGAGGAGCTGCAAGGTGGGGCCAAAGCCTTGGTGCGGGAGCCACATGGGTCTCTCCTGAGCTACGGGACAGAGACCCAGATGCTGTCTCCAAGCCCCACCCAGCCCCACCCAGCTCAGCGCAGAGCTACCCCTGGCACGCTACCCTGCCAGCCAGCAGAGGCTTCTGTCCAGGGTCCACCAGGCTGCACCCCTCCACCCTGTCCGCCTCCTGTGCTCGGAGGGTTCAGAGCTGCAGTGTGGCGATGGGCCAGCCCACGCCCCAGCCTCCATCGGCAGGTCCCCCCAGAGAGGCTCCTCCGCCTGGACCACCCCTAGGTGCCGGGTAAAGTCCCAGGTGGGCAGAGCTGGGAGGTGGGCAGAGCTGGAACAAGGACAGGTGGAGAGAGGTATCCAAGGCCAGGCGAGGCCCCAGCAAAGTGTCAAGAAGGGTTAGAAAATGCCAAGCAGGGGCCCTAGGACGCAGGCCACCTCTGTGGGTTGTTTGGGAAACCGGACTGGGAAGTCCGCAGTTGGCCCTGGCCCACACCTCCCTTCACGCCTTCAGGACCCATCCAGAAAACACCAAGGCTGCAGCTCAGGGGCCCCCAAGACCACCCTCCGGCTCAGGGGCGTGCTGGAAGGACTCACAGAGCTCCACAAGGCAGGGACGCTGGGGGTTAGGGCTCAGCACAGCAAGAGGACGCATCTCCGGCCAGCAGGGGCAGGTTCGGGGGCGTCCAGGCTGGAGCTCCCAGCTGTGCCCTCCTGGTGGAATCACGTGCACAGTGCTCCATTCCCCCAAAATCTATGTGCACCCACCAGGAGAGCCCACCTGAGCCCGGGCTCAGTCCCCTAGATACACCTGACTGCCCCCACGAGGTCGAGCTGACACAGCCTGGCCCAAGGCCCCCTGTAACCACATCAGTAGCAAGGACCACTGGCGTGGCCCGAGACCCCCAGACAGACACAGACACTCTTGTATGCAGGACCCTCCAAGTAGGGAGAGGTCAGAGGTCACCTCCCAGGAGATGGGCCGGGCCAGACTTTTCTTTCCAAGGTGCGGGGTGTGGAGAGCCCAACCCGGAGGAGATGACCCTTTCCCACACCCGACCACAACCGTGTTGGGAGGCAGCCAGCCAAACCAGCCCCACCTCGGGCAGGTGGGGGACGGAGGTGGAGAAGCCACAGGCAAAATCACAGCAGGGCACGAGCATGCGGGAGCTGAATTCCGCAGGTGAGGGGACGGAGGCGGGAAGAGGGGTCATGATGTGCCCTCAGTCACAGACCTGGCTTGTGATGGAGCCCAAAAGCTCGCTCGCTGCTTCCACCCACTCGCTGGGCCCACGCCTCGAGGGCCCTGGAGCTGGGGGTGGGCTGGCGAGGCCTCCCGGGGAGTATCAGGACTTCTTCCTTTAGCCTAAGGTGGCGTTCGGGTTTTGAGAGCAAGCCTGCCTGGCAGTCCCCTGTGCTGCGCCTGCTCGAACCCTCCTGAGACCTCCAAGAAGAACAAGCTGGAACCACCTCAGTCCCGGAATGTGCGGCAAGCATCGTAAGAGGGGAGGACAGCGCTCGGCCCAGTGGGTCAGAGCCCTGCCACGGGTCCCACCAGGTCACATGGAGCCACAGAATGTGGACTCGGAACAGCTACCTCTTTCACTGGAGGGAAAGCAGAGCCCCAGGAGAGCAGGAGGGACACACCTGTGGTCACACTGAGCTTGTCACAGGCGCGGCCACCCCGACACTGGTCTATCCGGAGATGCCAGAGCCAGAGCTCTACGCCCACACTGTGGGGTCGGAGAACAGGGAGGGGGAACTGGGAGGGGCCTGCCCAACCAGAGTGTCTGTGTTTGTTGGGGGTCTTGGGCCACGCCAGTGGTCCTTGCTAACGATGTGATTTAGAGGGGGCCTTGGTCATCTGTCCAGAGATGTCCCGAGGGACCCCCATGTCCCCCTCCACTGTTCCCCTCTGGAGAAGGCCCCCGGCCATCAGCTGTTGGGTCTGAGCACGGGCCGGGGCCGGCGGGGG
>NW_012155374.1:18333-23961 GCF_000956105.1 Propithecus coquereli
GCTGACCCCACCCGGGCTGATGGAAAGTCCAGCAAAGAGAATCAGCCCAAGAGCAGCCGCAGCCCCCGCCAAGGCGGTGGGAGGGGGACAGAGCTCCCGGTAAGCAGGGAGCCAGCGGCTACTTTCCATGGAAAAAATGTCCTCAGGCACCCCCAGGGGCCAGGAGGCCCCAACCATGACTCAAGGCTCTGCTGCTGCTGCTGCTAAGTCACTCCCAGGCCACACGGCCACCGGCCCTGGGGCCAGCCCTGCCCCACCCCCTGCCTGGGCCCCGGGCACAGCAGGGCCCCACTGCCGACCACGGGGCCCAACCTACACAGGCTCTGCTGCAAGTGGCGTGTCCACGCAGACCTCGGCCACCCACCTGTAGAATGGGAAGGAGACCTGTGGGGTGGTTTCCAGTAGGGCCCTAAAGGCACAGGAGCCTTGCCCAGGGGACAGCACAGAGGGTGGGCGGCAGGCCCTTGGCCCACTAGACTGAGCCCCGAGCCAGGGCCTGGGCGTGGCACCAGTCAGCTGCCACGAGACGGGGTGGATTCGAGTCCCAGCGCCACGAGCAGGTGCCTGCCCGTCTGTGCCGTGTAACCGGCTTCCCTCGTGGATCTCATCTCAAGACACGCTGCGGAGACTCAACGTGGAGATGACCAAAGGCTAGGCCACCTGACCAGACCCCGTCTGTGACGTCCTCAAAGTCCACAGCACTCATGTCCCACGTGGCTAGTGCCCTTCCTGCCCTGGGGTCCCCTGGCTCTAGAGGCAGGAGGTGTCTGGGCCAGGTCCACAGGAGAGGCTGTGACCCTCACCCGGAGGCCTGGGCCCCGTCGGTGGCGGCAGCGTCTCTGGGAGGCCCTGGAATTTGGGGAGGGGGCAGCTTCCTTTCCTGCACGAGGAGCAGCACATCAGCTCCCGTAGCTTCAGAGCCGGCAGGACCCGGCTCAGAATCACCCCAGGGCAGGAGGGACAGAGGACAGCTGTTGTCCCCATTCCTGCCCAAGGCCATGGTGGCCAGGAGCTAGGGAATAGGGAGGGACGTAGCGGCCCAGCCCCATGCTATGGGACACCATGAGGGACACAGATCCCGGCCCCACGCTCCAGGAAAGATGTGTCAATTGCTGGAGCTGGGCCAGCCGAAAGCAGGGGGCCCTGAGGGCCAGGCCATGGCACCCCCGGCCAGGCCCGGGCGCCGCCCCACAGCCCAGGCTGGAGGGGAAGCAGAGAGGCTCCAGGAGAGGCCGGGCCATTCCTCTCCCCGAGCTGGTGGGGTCAGGGTCGGGATGGGCAGGAGCTGAGCATGTCGGGAGGCGTCGGAGGAGCTCACACCCTCCCTCCCTCGGAGACAGCCCAGCCAGGCCAGAGCGAGGGACCCCCATGTCCCCCTCCACTGTTCCCCTCTGGAGAAGGCCCCCGGCCATCAGCTGTTGGGTCTGAGCACGGGCCGGGGCCGGCGGGGGCCGTGTTTCGTGTGTGTGTCACCGCACCATCCCAGAGCTCCATAGTTTCCCACTGACGTCACCGGCGTGGCTTGGATCTGAAGTGGCTGCAAAACCCTCAGAGGCATGATTGCAGTTGTCTGTGCAAAGTGGAATCAGATGGTTTTTCCAAACCTTCCCCAGCCCCGTCTCCTCCCCGCCCCTTCTCTCCCTTTTTTTTATTATGTTCCTTGGACCACGTCCAGATGTTTCCTGCAACAACAACCCTCCAAAAATTTACAAAAAGAGGAGAGCGCGCAGCTTCCTGCCTGCTGGGGTGGAAGTGGCGACGTGGCAGGGTGGGGGCGGCCACGTCTGCAGGCCGGGGCAGCAGCAGGCTCCAGGCAGGTCCGGGTCCCCTGCCTCCTCGCCTCTGGCTCTGGACACCAGGAGGAGCTGGCCATGGAGCCACAGGGCGTTAGGGACAGCCCCCTCCCTGAATGCTGAGGCCCTGGCCCCGCTGTGGGCCAAGCAGAGGCCGTGGCCGGGAAGGAGCAGAGCAGCATGGGACAGACCAGGAGTTGGTCTTGGGCTGGCCCGGGTACCACTCCCAGCTGCTCTGCTCACACGTGTGGCCTGGGGAGCGACATCTCCACACGGAGCCACATCTGCATGGTGACAGGGCTGTTTGCTGGGAGCTTTAATTAAGATCAGCCTCCGTTGAGTGCCTGAGCACCTCACCTGGGCCAACACGCCTGGAGGCAGGCGTGGTCTCTGTGCACCAAGCTGATCAGGGAGGGCACTCGTGGGAAGAGGCCAGCTGAGGCTGGAAGGAGGGCCGGGCCGCCCAGGCACAGGCAGGGAAGTGTGTCCAGGCAGGGGAGGCAGCTCAGCACGGGCCTGGCGGCTGGGCACCCCCCGGAGTGCTGTGTGTGAGGGCCTCTGGAGGAGCTGCAAGGTGGGGCCAAAGCCTTGGTGCGGGAGCCACATGGGTCTCTCCTGAGCTACGGGACAGAGACCCAGATGCTGTCTCCAAGCCTCACCCAGCCCCACCCAGCTCAGCGCAGAGCTACCCCTGGCACGCTACCCTGCCAGCCAGCAGAGGCTTCTGTCCAGGGTCCACCAGGCTGCACCCCTCCACCCTGTCCGCCTCCTGTGCTCGGAGGGTTCAGAGCTGCAGTGTGGCGATGGGCCAGCCCACGCCCCAGCCTCCATCGGCAGGTCCCCCCAGAGAGGCTCCTCCGCCTGGACCACCCCTAGGTGCCGGGTAAAGTCCCAGGTGGGCAGAGCTGGGAGGTGGGCAGAGCTGGAACGAGGACAGGTGGAGAGAGGTATCCAAGGCCAGGCGAGGCCCCAGCAAAGTGTCAAGAAGGGTTAGAAAATGCCAAGCAGGGGCCCTAGGACGCAGGCCACCTCTGTGGGTTGTTTGGGAAACCGGACTGGGAAGTCCGCAGTTGGCCCTGGCCCACACCTCCCTTCACGCCTTCAGGACCCATCCAGAAAACACCAAGGCTGCAGCTCAGGGGCCCCCAAGACCACCCTCCGGCTCAGGGGCGTGCTGGAAGGACTCACAGAGCTCCACAAGGCAGGGACGCTGGGGGTTAGGGCTCAGCACAGCAAGAGGACGCATCTCCGGCCAGCAGGGGCAGGTTCGGGGGCGTCCAGGCTGGAGCTCCCAGCTGTGCCCTCCTGGTGGAATCACGTGCACAGTGCTCCATTCCCCCAAAATCTATGTGCACCCACCAGGAGAGCCCACCTGAGCCCGGGCTCAGTCCCCTAGATACACCTGACTGCCCCCACGAGGTCGAGCTGACACAGCCTGGCCCAAGGCCCCCTGTAACCACATCAGTAGCAAGGACCACTGGCGTGGCCCGAGACCCCCAGACAGACACAGACACTCTTGTATGCAGGACCCTCCAAGTAGGGAGAGGTCAGAGGTCACCTCCCAGGAGATGGGCCGGGCCAGACTTTTCTTTCCAAGGTGCGGGGTGTGGAGAGCCCAACCCGGAGGAGGTGACCCTTTCCCACACCCGACCACAACCGTGTTGGGAGGCAGCCAGCCAAACCAGCCCCACCTCGGGCAGGTGGGGGACGGAGGTGGAGAAGCCACAGGCAAAATCACAGCAGGGCACGAGCATGCGGGAGCTGAATTCCGCAGGTGAGGGGACGGAGGCGGGAAGAGGGGTCATGATGTGCCCTCAGTCACAGACCTGGCTTGTGATGGAGCCCAAAAGCTCGCTCGCTGCTTCCACCCACTCGCTGGGCCCACGCCTCGAGGGCCCTGGAGCTGGGGGTGGGCTGGCGAGGCCTCCCGGGGAGTATCAGGACTTCTTCCTTTAGCCTAAGGTGGCGTTCGGGTTTTGAGAGCAAGCCTGCCTGGCAGTCCCCTGTGCTGCGCCTGCTCGAACCCTCCTGGGACCTCCAAGAAGAACAAGCTGGAACCACCTCAGTCCCGGAATGTGCGGCAAGCATCGTAAGAGGGGAGGACAGCGCTCGGCCCAGTGGGTCAGAGCCCTGCCACGGGTCCCGCCAGGTCACATGGAGCCACAGAATGTGGACTCGGAACAGCTACCTCTTTCACTGGAGGGAAAGCAGAGCCCCAGGAGAGCAGGAGGGACACACCTGTGGTCACACTGAGCTTGTCACAGGCGCGGCCACCCCGACACTGGTCTATCCGGAGATGCCAGAGCCAGAGCTCTACGCCCACACTGTGGGGTCGGAGAACAGGGAGGGGGAACTGGGAGGGGCCTGCCCAACCAGAGTGTCTGTGTTTGTTGGGGGTCTTGGGCCACGCCAGTGGTCCTTGCTAACGATGTGATTTAGAGGGGGCCTTGGTCATCTGTCCAGAGATGTCCCAGTGTGGGTTTCTTCTTTCGATTCTTTGTAGAAACATTTTGGAAGAGTCGTATCTAAGGGTTTTTGTGAAAACAGCAGCTTTCCAGGCTGGTCACGGGCAGCCCCTGAGCGGGGCAGCCCTCACCTGGCCTCCGCCAACGGGGAGAGATTGCAGTTGTAACAAAGGAAGACGACCCCCGCAGAAGCCAGGGGGTCATGCCTGGTTGCAGACAAGTTTCAGGGATCCCCACCGGCACTGCCTCCTTGTAACACGCAGGTGAAGGTCCTGGGAGGTCACAGACACGCGCACAGTGGCCTGTGCAGCCTCGGTGACCTCAGAAAGTCCTTATAAAACACTAGGGCCAGGGGACGCAGTCCAATGGCCTGGCCAGCATAGCCCAGCATTTAAGGACCCCCGTGGGCAGGGAGCAGGCAGCCCCACAGGCCCAGATGACCAGAAGGAAAGGCCACCACGCTCCTCATCAGCTCAGCTGGGAATTGGGTCCCTGTGAAGTCTCGAGGGCTGCCAGGTCCAGGAGCTCAGGTCAGCGCAAGTGACTGCTCTGCCCGGCACCGGGGGTCCCCAGCCCAGCCCACAGAGCCCCAGCCCCGAGGAAGAGGGTCGGCAGGTTATGCCCTGTTCCTCCGCCCCCACCGTGTGGGTGTCCAGCGCTGGCAGCTGCTTCTGCCACGGCGGCTGTGAGCAGCCGAACCTCCAGATGGTGTTTCCTCTGTAAGGTGGGGAAACGTCGGTACTAGCCCAGGGGGCAGAAATAAGGTGACGTGAATGGTGGTTCCTTAAGGGGCACCTGGCGGGAGGTCAGCAAAGGCCCTTGATCTCCTCGGACACACCTGGATCTCCATGGGCCCGACGTGGGCTTCCAGGAAGTTGGGAGGTTTTCTTTCCCCTATTTTGCCCCTGAGGAGCTCCTGCTCATCCTTCAGTGCCCAGCTCCAGTGCTGCCTCCTCTGGGAAGCCTTCCGGCCTCCCCCTCCTTGGTTGCCCCTCCTCTGTGTTCCCCTCTGTCCTTCTGGCACAGATCAGCCCACATTTGCTGCCTGCATGCAGCCCTGTGAGAATATTCTAGACACGCACCATCCAAGATGCTAGCCACTTGCCACATGTGCTTTGTGAGAGCTTGAAATTCGCGGCCTTTGCAAATCCAGATGTAAAATCCACACCAAATCTCAAAGACATGCTACCAAAACATGAACGTAAAATACCTCATTTATATTAATAGTTGTTATGTTGATTGTATGTGGAAATTATAAGAGTTGTTTGGGAAACCGGACTGGGAAGTCCGCAGTTGGCCCTGGCCCACACCTCCCTTCACGCCTTCAGGACCCATCGAGAAAACACCAAGGCTGCAGCTCAGGGGCCCCC
>NW_012155374.1:25116-133206 GCF_000956105.1 Propithecus coquereli
TGGGTGGATGGGTGGGTGGGTGGATGGATGGATGGATGATTGATGGGTGAGTGGGTAAGTGGATAGATGGATGGATGGTGGGTGGATGGGTGGGTGGATGGATGAATGGATGATAGGTGGGTGGATGGGTGGGTGGATGGATGAATGGATGATGGGTGGATGGGTGGGTGGGTGGATGGATGATGGATGATGGATGGGTGGATGGGTGGGTGGATGGATGGATGGGATGGGTGGGTGGATGGGTGGGTAGGTGGATGGATCCATGTCCAGGAGCCGATGTGCCCCCCACGCCGGTGCTGTGGGGACTGGTGTCTGTCTCCCGACCCACTCCCCATGCTCAACACCTCCCCATGCCTTGATTTTGCAATGCTCGCTGGGACCAGAGGCAGGACCCAGACACAGGCCACCACACCCGCCAGGCCGGACACCTGCACAGGCTCCAGGCGCAAGTCCCCTCTGCTCCCCTTGCCCCCAGGGGGCTCCCTCCAGAGCTTTCTGCAGGCGCTGGGGACAACTGGGGAGTGCCACACTGGGGTTCAAGGTGGTAAAAATTCACAGCCACTTTACACAGGACAGGGTCTGCCACGGAGGGACTCCCACAGGACCTCCCCCAGACCAGCTGGGGTCGATGTCCCGGGCCCCCCACTTCCATACCAGGAGGTGGGGAGACGGGTGCTGGGGGAAAGGAGGACCCTTCGGCTCGGAGGAAAGCAGGGAGCTTGCACATGGCTCCCTCGCGCCTCCACCGTCCACCACGGCCCCTTCTGGGGCAGCACCTCAGCCCAGGCGTGGGGCCCAAACGCATCAAGTCAAGGGCTGGGACAGTGTGAGCGGGTGGGCCAGGGGGCGGTTGCCAGGGAGATGGCAGGGCTTAGCCAATCAGCAGGGCCCGCGGCTGGGCTGCTGGGTGCGCTGGGCGGGGCGACGCTGCCCTCTGGCGGTGGATGGGGGTACTGACGGGCACAGGACGGGCCCTGGCGATGTGTCCCCCACTCTAGGTACTTCACAGACACCCAGCAGGGCCGACGCACATACAGCCACCGGGGCCTCTCTGGGGAAAGAGCGAACATCTGAAGTCGTGGCGAGTTTCATGACCACCCTGTCCTCCAGGGAACACCCCAGCGTGGGGTGCCTTCGCTGTCGTCACCCCAGCATGGCCCGCACCTCGGGAACCAAAGCTGTTTGCAGGGAGTAAAGGGTTGGTGAAACGCCTCTCTCCCTGCGCTCACCTACTCGGTGTGACGGTCCACGGCGGTCTGTGCGCAGAGGGGGCCTGCAGCCCTTCTCCCCGCCGGCTCCAGGCCGGCCCTGCTTCCGCCTGCGGCACTCGATCCACATGGCACCGCTCCTAACTCACGTGTTATTATTTTTTTGTAAATTACTTGCTTTTTTCTAATTAAAGTATCTTGTTTGTAACTTAAATCACTTGTGATTAAAGCGGCGTGTCGGCTGCCCTGGAGTTCACTGGATTTCTCTGATCCTTACTGGCCGATCCCTGGCCCTCCCCTGCCGATTTTTCCGCGCCCAGGAGACCCCGCAACCTGACGGCCCCGGTCTGTCTGCACGGTCTGCACTCAGCTGACCCCGGACCCCGCGGCCCAGGCCAGCCCCACCCTCCACCCCCGCACTTCCAGCCCTGGGATCTTCAGCGCCACACCGCGCACCGCGCACACACGCACCTCGGGTTTGTGCACAGCAGTCTGGTCCCCGGCAGACCCACACATCTGTCACAGATTCCGTGCACACACCCACCCCCACCACCCGGGACCCCAGAGGAGGGACCTTGCTGGAAAAGGGAAGAGGCCGCAGGGCCGGGCTGGGAAGGACTCTCGTTCTTAGCTGAGCACAGCTGCGCCCGCCCAGCGCAGGGGCGGCGCCAGGCAGGAGCCAATGCAGGCCTCAGCCCGGCACCACCAGCGAGGTGCTAGGACTCGCCCCATTTCACAGATGCACACACCGAGGCTCACTGGGTGACTAAGCGGGGAGTGGAGGCGCCCAGAGCTCAGGCGAGTGTCCCCAGGGCCTGGGCGGAGGAGGCCCAGCACTGGGTCCCAGGACCGCACGAGCAGGGCCCTCACCTGTCCACAGCCGCCACTGAGACGCTTGCCGCAGAAGGCTCCTGGGGCCCCCTTCCTCCTGCTCCCCTGCCCACCCCATCCAACCCCAGACACATGAGAATCTGCCCACAAACCTGCCTCTCCACCAGGAAAGAGCCATTCTCCAGCGCCCCGGTCCAGGCCCCTCTAACCCAGCGCCTGCTGACCCAGAGCCCGGGGCTGTTTCATGAGAGAGCGCGAGTCCCGGCCGGAGAGGACACCATGGCATCTGCAACCCCTGGCGTGTTCACGGGCGCTGGGCCTGGAAGCCAGGCCGTGGTCGCCAGGGCAGGCACCCTCTGTGAGGCCGGCCCAGCTTCTGCCTCCCCTCACCCGAGCGCACAGGCTGCTCCCACACCGGCAGAGCCGGGGCCGCAGACTGAAACACAAACGCTGAACTGTAGACACGAACACGCCGCAGGCAGCTCTGTGACAGGATCAGGCCCACACCCAAACGGTGGCCACAGCTGGGGAAACTGAGGCTCCGCACAAGCAACGGTGGCCGCCGGCTAAGCAGGGCCAGCCCCCAGGAGCTCTGCCCTCACCCCCTTAGCCCGGAGGAGCCCCTGTGGCTGAGCCCAATCCCCTCCCTTCCCCCACCCCATCAGGGGTTCCCCCCCCCCGCCTTTCTCCCTCCCTGCACTAATCCAGGCTCCCCGCACTCCCACTGCCCCAGGTGAGGGCAGGCTCCTGGGCGCTGGTCCTGCTGAGCTTGTGGTCAGTGTTGCGCCTGCCCCAGCCTCAGTTTCCCCAGGTGTGACAGCTGTGGTTAGAAACACGCACCCATCCGGGAGGGAGGACGCGCAGCTCCCTCCACGTGGCTGCAGCCCCAGCACGTGCCCAGAGTGAGACAGGCCCGGCACGAGGCTTCCCGGCAGCACCTGCCCCCTGGGCACAGCAGAGGCGACGGGGGTGCTCCAGGGCCCACCCGCCTCCCTCCCAGCCCCTAGGGAGAGCCCTCTCTGATCATCCTGCAGGAATGAGGCCAGCGCCGGGCTGCAGAGAGAACCTTCCAGAGAGTCTGGAGCCCTGAGCTGAGTCCTGACACTGTCCGTGGGCTGTGAGACCCATCCTTCTCCAGGCCTCAGTTTCCCCTTCTGTGGACCTGGGGTTGTCACCCCTGGCTGGGCAAGAGCCAGGCAGCCATGGAAGGGGCCCAAGGGCAGCACTCGGAAGGGGGTGTCGGGGCCACCCTGCCAACCTGCACGGCGCGCGCAGGAGATGCCGCCTGGCTGGGAGCCTCAGCAGCAGGGACCCTTCCCCACTCAGCGCTGGCTCGTCCCACAGCCACCTGCAGGGGTGACAGCCACTGTGGAAGCAGCTTATGTCTCCCTCCATGCCGGGGCAAGGGGCCTCAAGTTGCTCAGACCCCAGAGGGGAGGAGGGAGGAAGGGGCGAGGGGGAGAGGGAGAGAGCTGGGGCTCAGCCTCGAAGGCCACCCCCACCCCAGACCCCAGGTCTCTCCTCATTCCCCGTCCCCACCCTCCACGTCTCCTCCCCCATCTGACCATGGATACGAACAAAGAGCTCAGTCCTTTCCAACAGCTGGAACACCTGGCAGTGGGTCTTCCACCAACAGGCCTGTTTCCGTAAATACCCAGGCAACGGTTAGCGTCATACATATACACACACATACACACACACACATACACACACGCCGCTTTAGTTTTTTAAACAAGCTGCTTTGAAAAATTAAAGCATAGTTTTTAGACGTCCTGAAAGGCCGCGAAGCCAGAAAGTTCCCACACACCCCCCGGTGTTCCCTGCACTAACGTCTCACGTGGGGACAGTACGTTTGCTCTAACTCATGAACCAGCAGGGCTGCGTTGTTACCCATGTCCACACGTGACATTCAGTCGTCACGTCTCCTTAGGCTCCTCCTGGCTGTGACTGTCTCTCAGCCTTTCCTCGTTTTCGATGACGGTGGCAGTTTTCAGTTCGGTAGGACGCCCCCACTGGGGACTTGTCTGAGGCCTTTCTCGTGCTTGGAGGGGCGCTGGATTCTGAGAGGAAGGCCGCAGAGGCGAACGAACCTTCTCATCACGGTACATCGAGGGTACACGCTACCACGTGGCTCACCCCTGAGGGCGTGGGCTGTCCCCCGGCCGGGGTGCTGTGGGGTTTCTGTGCAGTAACCCTTTGTCCTCTGTGTGCCTGCTGTTCACAGGAAGCCACTCTGCTCAGCGCACAGCCTGGGAGTGGGGACTAGCGCCCGCCTCCTGCAGGGACAAGCGTCTGCATAAACCGCTTGGGACCTGCTGCAAGGGGGTGTCCACTCTCCACCGCTTGTGTATTTATTCAATCATTTATTTATATGAGCATGCACTCATGGGTATTTATTTTATACTTTCAGTTATAATCTGATACTATGTTGCTTATTTTGTTGCAGATCATACTGTTCCCGCTTTGGCATCGGCAACGCTTTGGTGGCCCCCGTGTCCCACCAACGTCACCGCGTCGTATGTTTTGCCTGTTATTTTTCCTTTGCTTTTACTTCCCGGCCACGCAGGACGCCGCAGGCTCATCCCGGCTGCTCCCCGCCCCGGCCCACGGCTCAGCCGTTTCTCCCGGGAGCGCAGTCCTTTCCCTGGGGAATGGTGCAAGGACCCGCGACCTGGGCGCTGGCCGTGCGGTGCTACCGGGAGGTTTTCAGTATTTCTCATCTTCCTCAGCAGACAGAGCAGGAAAATTACTCTAACACCCTGCCCCGTGTGTGTCCACACATCCACGCGCAACCACCTGCGTGAGCTAAGCACGCGTCCATGCCGGCGTCTCCCACCCTACGACTGCGGGGGCCATTCCAGCCTCCTCGCCTTGCGTGTGGTGCCTGCAGCTCCCACCCCGGCAGGGACAAACCTGATTCCCACCGAGGTAGGGGACCAGCAGGCCCTGCCCGACGGGGAGTCGTAAGACCTGAACCGCGGTCTCCGACAACACAGGCGACGGTGGCGAAGCCGGCAATCACCAGAGCCAGGATGGCGACGAAGAACGACCCCAGGTCACCCTCACTGTCACTGGCTCGAATCCAGCCTGTGTCAGGTGGTGTCGGATCATCGGCCTGCACGCGGGAGCAGTTCCGCCCACGGCAGCGCGGTGCTCACGCTCCGTCCCTTTTGACCTTATTTCACAGCCTCGCCCGTTTCCGAAGCTCCCAGCGGCAGCTTCTCCACCCTCCGTGAGGTCGTTGCACAGGTTCGTGCTGTCGCGGTCTGCACCCCTCCTGGGAATCCCCGAACTCCTGCGTATTCCTGAGCGTGCACACAGTAAGGGTCGCCCTTCGTGCTGCCACGTTCTGCGTGTTTGCTGGGTGTGGTGACAAGCACCCCGTTCCGTACGGCACAGGACAGTTGCACGGCCCTGCAGAGGTCCCCGCGGCTCACCTGTCCGGCCTCCCTGCTCTGCTCGGCAGCTCTGCAGCTCTGCCTGTTCCACAATGTCAAATGAATGGACAGAGTATGCGGCCTTTTTCTTCCTTAAGCCTCTTTCACTTGGCGATGAGCGCCTACAAGTCAGCCCATCTTTTCCTTTGACTGCTGGAGGGCGCCCGACACCGACGCCCTGCTGGGGGCGTGCTGGCTACTTCTAACTCAGGCGATGGTGCGTAAGCTGCTATACATGTTCACGTGCAGGTTTTTGGAGGGACGTAAGTTTTCAAATCAGTGGGGTTCAAATCTTGGAGCTCGATTGCTGGACAATGCTTAGCTTTGACAACAAGTGCCGCACTGCCTCCCAGACGGCTGCGCCCGCCCTCTTCGAGGGAGGTGGAAGCGCCGGCGGAAGCCCCCGCTCGCCCCTGCTGCAGTGGCAGCTCTCCTCTCCTTTCCGAGACCTCGAACGGCCCTGGGGGTCTAGAGAGCATCTCTGTCCGGCTGCCCCTGTGACTCCCCGTTGTGCTCCTCGGGGCCCAGCCTGGGCTCCGTCTCAGGTGTCCTGGCTTGAGTAGGTGGCCGGGCAGACCCACACTTCCCCTCCCCAGCCTCCGCCACACCTCAGGCTGCGGTGACCTGTCTGCATGTCCCCTCCCCGCTGGCCATGAGGCCCTCCAAGGCAGGCACTGGGCCAGCTGCTGTCCAGAGTGCCCTGCAGTCACCTCCTCTCCAGCCGCACTTCTTACCCGGGGGGTGCGCTCACCCTCTGCGGGGAGATCGTTACCCCGTGCCCTTTGCCGAGAGCTCGGCCAGGTGCCACGGCCCTGGGCCTTTGCCACACAGCGCCCACTGCAGTTCACGCCCACCCACAGAGGGAGGCTGAGGCCGGGGAGGAGAGTGTTTCTGCCCACAGTTCTCCAGCCGGGCTTGGGCCCCAGGCCTAGCTTCCTGAATAGCATGCCAGGGCGGGGTGCCACTGTCCCCCAGATGAACTGGACCAGGTGTCCGCAGCCCCCAGAGTGAGGATGGTAGGAGCACAAAGGCCCCGCTCCAGCCAGCTGCCCCGGAGGATGGAGCTCCCTCTTCCTCGCGGCTCAGCGACTGTTTCTCCGTAGCCAAAGCAGGGCTCTCACAGCACAGTACCACCCCAGGGGGTGCCTGGGATTTCAGCCCACAATGACTTCCTGCCCTGGTGGGGGAGAGGAGAGGCCCTCAGGACAGGGCCTCAGCCTGGTAAGTGCCGTCGGATGGATGGAGAGAAGGAAGGAGGGAAGGAGGGAAGGAGGGAGGGAAGGAGAGAGGGAAGGAAGGAGGGAAGGAGGGAAGGAGGGAGGGAAGGAGGGAGGGAGGGAAGGGAAGGACAGAGGGAGGAAGGGGGAGGAAGAATGGACGAGGCATGGGTGGGTGGAGGGAGTAAGGAACCACTAAGCCCCTGCCCAAGCTTTCCAAACACCCCCACGTGACCCCCAGGGGCAGCTCTGACCTGCCCTGGACCTTGAGGGCCCCGCTGTTCACCTTCAAGGGCACCACGGTGCCTGATCTTCCCGGCCCCCTCCCCAGTGGGCAAGAACCAGGATGCCACCTCCTGGACCCCAGGTTCTGGAACCCGGGCCGACAGCCCTGGCCTTCTGCAGAGGCGGACCCCCAGGCTGAATCTCCAAGGGTTCCGGCCCCCCAACCCTTGCCCAGGGCGCAAATGTCTGAGTCCAGCCTGCCTTCTCCACCTGCGCCCCTGCCCTAGAGCCTCCTCACACCAGAACAGGAGGGGGCGGCTGGAGAGCACTTTCTAGATGACCAAGGCCTTTGTCCCAACAGTCCTGGGCAGCGGGATTCTGTCCTCATGGCAGAGATGGGGAAACTGAAGCCGAGAGAGGTCAAGACCCCCACCGCTGCCCTCAGCTCTCCCACCCCAGGCTGAGCCCCCCCAGCACACAGTAGGGCTGCGCCCAGCTCTGCGCACAGCCGACTCCTGGCAGCTCAGTAAAACCCTGGCGATGCCAGCTCCTGCACAGCCCTCTGGTCCAATCGCACGGGGCGCCTGGGCGGCAGGATTCAGCAAAGCTCCGGGGATTCGCCGAGCAGGGATCGGCCTGCTGCAGGAGCCCCTGGCAGACCTCAGGGGCCTGAAGGAGGCAGCTTCGTCCCAGCACCTCCAGCAGGGGGCAGTGTCGCCTAGCACCTCGGACGGCGCTACGGCGCTGGGGCGTCTGTTTCCTGGGACCAGCACACCCTGAGACCGCAGCCTCTAAGCGGGTCCACCACAGCCAAGGGGGCCGGGCCAGTGTGGGCAAACGTCCTCCGGGGTGTGCCCCCATGCAGAGCAGCTTCCTCGGGGTTCTCTGGGCATCTGTGTGGAAAATTCTAGATTAAATGGTCCATCCACTCCGACACTGAGTCCGAGAGACCACCATCCATCCTGGGACAGATGGGACTGCTTGGGTAGCCAGGGGTCTGGGGCCTAAAACCTTCACACGGCTCCTTCCCGGACACCCTGCATGCTCCGGCCCTTCCTGCCTGAGGTCCCCAAGACTTCCCTGACCCCTCTCGTCACTCTGGGGTGCCGCTGTCCTCAGGCACAGCAGTGACCCCATCCTCTGTCCTGAGTGTCCACTGCCTGCACCAGGGCCTCTCTGGGGGGCTCTCCCTCTCTCTGGAATGCTCCCTTCTCCACACGTGGCCTTTCTCCCATCACACTGCTGGCTGGTGGCAGGGACAGCCCTTCCCTGTCCTGCTCCGGGGGCCCAGCACAGGGCCTGGTGTACAGTGGGTGCTTGGAGACACCCCATCCGAGTCACGCAGCCCTGCCCCCACCCTCACGTCTCAGGTTACATCCCCCAAGCCCACCCTGGCTTCGGCTGTCACCACCTGATTGCGCTGGTGATAAACTTATCAAGTCCAGCATCTCTGGTCCAGAGGGACCGCCCAGGGCAGGGGTCACCATGGCAACCAGAGGCAGCAGGGAGGCCCAGGCCAGGTTGCCGGGCAATGCAGGCAGGCGGCTGGGGCTTCTGCCCTGGGGTGGGGTGAGAGTACTGGCTCGTGCTCAAGTCTCTTGGGGGCCACCAGTCCCCTCACCCCATGCTCACCCCAGGAAGTCCTGCAGAGTCCTGCCCCACTGCCCATGGGGTCATTAAAACCAGCACCAAGTCTGTTCTGCACCTACACATCCAACGTTCACCTTTGTCCGATGCCCTGTCTGTGGCCTCCCTGCAGGTCCCCTCACTCAGCCCAAGGACAAAGGCCCACGGAGGCTGTCCCCAGCATGAAGGGCAGAAGACAACCAAGGACAAGACCAGCGTCCACCAGTGGCCTCACACAGCAGTGCCCAGGGATGCAGGTACAAACAGGACTAAGCCCCGCACGGAGAGGCAGCAGCTGCCTAGGCCCCGAGGGCTGACTCCCTTACAGACCAAGGAAGGGGCCCATGTGGCTCGCACGTGCAAGATTTTATTACAGGACACCAGAGTGAGCTGGGCCCAACAAGGTCTGGTCAGCAGGGGGGCCGTGCGGGCACAGAGGGAACAGGTGGGCGCCTTCCCAGGAGGCCACCCTCACACCCAGGCCCCACGGGTGAAGCTGCGGCCCTGGCCAGGGGAGAGTGCGCGGCCCAACGAGGTCCTCAGCAGCCACAGCAAGGGCTGCCTGCGTCCCCTAAGCAGACGGCAGATTGTGTCTGTCTTCTGAGTCCCACTGGAACCATTTAGCCACGGCTGGGGGCCCAGGGAGCAGCCCAGAGCTTCGGGGTGCAGCTGCCCCCTCAACACCAGCAAGTGGGAAAATGTCAGTGTGGGGTCCTGGCTGCACCTCGGGGGCTGGCTCGGCCTCGCCCCGCTGCCGCCAGTCCTTCAGGAGCTGTGTGCAAGTGTATGTATGTGTCTGAACACGTCTGGGTCTATGGTGCGTGAGTGGGTTTGTGCATGTGTGCAAATGTGTGAGCGTGTGAGCGTGCACGTCAACACGCAAGCACAATGTGTTAGGGTGCACGAGCATGTTTGTGCACGTGTCTGTGCGCGCGTGCTGGCGTTCGTGGGGGGATGACACGAGGAGGCCCTGCCCTGCGGGTAGCCGCCCTTGCGCTGGGTCCAACCACACTGCCCTCTGTCCAACACCACAGGGCGGGCCCAGGCCCGTCTTCAGAGCACCTGGCGCCTCCCTAGGAGGGTGCCCGGCTGGACGGGGGAGTGTAAGAGGGTTTGGGACGCCACCAGACTTCAGGCCAGGAGCAGCTCAGCTCCAGACAGCGTGGAGACGAAAGGGATGGTCACAGGAGAGGGTGCGGATGGAGTCATCCATCTATTCATTGGTCAGTAAGGCGACATCACCTGTGTGCACCTCCTGCCCACTCGGGCCAGCAGGGTGCAGAGCACGAGCAGCCTGGGGTGGAGCAGGTGGCGACACACAGGCTTTCAGGTGCCCACACGCTCGGTGCCCTCGGAGGCCGAGGGAGGCCCTCCCTGGAGGCCCCTGGGTGAGTCCCAGCGCCCAGGCCACCTGGGGGAGCTGGGGGGCCGAGCAGACAGGGGAAGGGAACTTTCAGAGCGTGGTCCAGGAGGAGCACTGGGGTCTCACTGCGTGGGGCCGGCCAGGGGGCCGGGGGTGTGGTGACCGCAGGCCCTCCCGCCCAAACAGGAAAACCCCACACGGAACAAACGAGAACTGAATGGTGATGTATTTTTAAACGCTCATATTTTGTTTCTCCTCTCACGTTTTTCTCACTGTTGCTTCTCCACAATTCTCACACCAACGTCCATCACACCCTGGCATCTGTGGCCGCGATGTTTCGGAGAACGATCGTGTAGGGAAGTGATTTCACAGTCAAACAGTCGCAGGAAGGCCGGCGGTGACAGCACAGAACAGAGCGAGGTCTCAGAGTTACTCGAAAGGGGAAGAAAACCGTGACAGCCTCAGGCCCGCCCTCCCGCCCGAGGAGAAGCTGCCCGGGCAGCCGCCCTCCTCGCGCCTCCGCGGCCCTGCGTGTCGCTGAGGAAGCTTCACCTCGATCCCTAGAAGCAGAAACAAAACACGTCCCCAGCCCTCCCCCCGCCATACCCAAGTATACATGAGGGATAAAATTACATTTGTACAAAAATAGATTTTTTTTTACCTTTCCCGATGCTTTAGACATTTTCTCTTATCTCTACTCTTTGTGGATCTGTCAACCTCTCTAAGTATTAGCTACGCGTCCCAGCTAAGGCATCGCTAAAGAGTGGGAACAGCTAAAGCTGTCTGCTCCAAAGCATCTGAAAATAGATGCATCTCCTTGCCTTGAGATAGTCACTTGAACCCGGATCTCACCAAAGGAGGGTCCTTATGCACTTGCTTACAGGAAGCAAATTTATAGGAAAACGAGGGAAAAGTCTTGATTAAAAATAAACGCAAAACATTGGTAACCACTTTGCGTCGCCGGCATGTGGCTGGCGTGCGGCTCTCTCCACACGCGTCTCTCTGTACAGCACATACATGTTTACACAACACACCTGCGTGGACGGGGACCAGATCACATGCCCCAACTCTGTGATGGGGACAACATCAGCTGATTACCCACTGGCTGCACGTTCCAGCCGGGCCCTGCGGGGGCCCCACAGGGAGGGGCCCGGGGCCATCTCCAGCGCTCTGCCACCGGGCCGCCAGCCTGAATCCTTGGGGAACGCCGTGACTTGGAAAACCGAGGGCGCAGGGCCGTCTTCCCCCAGAGACCCCGTGCTTCCAGGCGGAGGGGGGCGGTGGCTGACACAGGCCCCCCCGGGTGGAATGTCCCCGGCAGGCCAGCTTCGCAGAGACGCCATCCAGGCCGAGCGGGAGCCTGGCTTTGTGGCATCTTCACTCCTCAGACCCAGGAGCCCCGTCTGGACCTCAGAGAAGGGAGGTGACCGGCTGAGGAACTGCCCGGGGCAGCCGTGTCACCCAGCCAGGCCGAGGCGGGGACGGGCACGGTGGCTAACAAGCCGATGTTAGTGCTATCTTTAGAAAATTAAAGATTGTCCCACCAAAATAATAATAATAATTACAAAAAAATCACCTTAATTGAACCAGATTGGTAACACTACTAAAGGTCTGGTTAAATAAAACTCTACTCTCTACTGGGTATGTGCCATCTCCCCCGCGTGTCGCCTCTGCAGACGGACAGCACTGTACGTGTAGTAACGACAAGACCCACGGCGGGCGGGAAGCCCACGGAGAGCCGACCGCACCGCGGGGTGGCGCGTAAGGCTGCGTGCGCCAGAGGGGCCGGGACTCTGGTTTCAGGGGTGGCGGCCCGGGGGCCTCAGTGCGTTACAGACAGCCAGGGCCGGAAATGGCAAAGACCCCTGGCTTCTCTCCTCTGGAACCACCGACATTCCCGAGGGGCCCACGGATTTGGGGGGCACCGCCCCGGGCACGGTGCTGGCGTGAATGAAGGTGTGTCGGCTGCAGAAGGCACCGGGTGTTGAGAGTGGAGCGTCTCTGACGCCCCCACAATCAGAGGACCCCAGAGTGCCCGCGTCCCTCTGCCTGTCACACCACACCCCAAAGGCTGCCGAGACTTTCTGGCAGAGTCTGGGGGGAGGGCCAGCCAGCCAGGCCCCTGGCACAGGTGTGAGGCTCACCTGGGCACCATCTCTGCCTTGTGCCAGCGGATGAGGCCCAGAATGCCTCCAGAGAGCCGCCACGTTGAATGGCAGGGGTAGGGATGGAAGGAAGATGTTTCTGGAATCTTTGACAGCCTCTGTCTCAAGCACACAGTCAGCTGCGGCCTCTGCCCAGGTGCCAACCGCGGCTCTGGCTGGGAACTCCAGGAGCCAGAGGGAGACCTTTCTTCCCCACGGTCTCCCCTGGGAACCTGCCTCTCATCTCCCCACCGGAGCCCCAGCTGACATCCCCTCCCCGCTGAGGAAGCCCCTGCCAGGGCCACCCCACCTCTCTGCTCCAGGTGGGGAAAGAGACTTCAGGAGAAGGCAGCCCACCCCTCATTCCAGGGCTGCTGCTGGGAAGATGAGACCCCCCGCCTGAAACCCCCCACCCCCAGCGCCCCTCCCTTGTTCAGGCACCCGCTACCGACAAGGGCTGGGCCCACGGGCCAGGACGTGAGCGCGAGCAGTGCTCGGGCCGAAGGGAGGACCTTCCAGTGCAAAAGAGGCTAGTTCAACCTGAGAGAGCCCCGCACCGTGACAGCCCGAGGGCGCGTGCAGGAGCGGGCTGGGCCGGACAGGGCTCAGCCAGGGTGGCCCCCGCCCGCCATCCTCGGCCAGCACGAGCGTGAGACGGGCTCCCGAGTAAGGCTCTGGGTGAACAACACTGTCCACAGACAACACCGGGCGGGGTGGTCCCGAGAGGACCCCAGGCCTGAGGACACGGGGACCCAACGGTTCGAGGATTCCAAGAGTCTTCTAGATGCAACAGCCAGCCAGAAGGGGCCTCAGCAGGGTCCGCACAGCATCTGCCCCACCTGCAAGGGCTGTCTGTCCACCAGTCCCTCTGCTCCCGCCGCCTCCTGCCTCGCCTGGAGGGAAGCCAACCAGCAACCTCCTCCCTGCCACCCCTGCGGGCCTTCCAGATGGCCTGCGGCTGCCGACGACAACTCACAAAGCCATGTGCTTCCAGCAAGGCCACGGAGGCCACCACACCTGACCCTGCCTGAGACGGGGCTACCCCCCAGGAACCAAGGACTAGCCTCGGCCCAGCTCGCAGACCGCGAGAGGAGACGGGGCGGGGAGAGGCCAGCGCACCCAGGTCTGGTCACCTGGGTTGAACATGGAGGGAGAATCTGAAACCAAACAAGGCAGAGAAAACCAAGGAGGGCGAGCGAGTGATCCAGTCCCTGCAGCCACAAAGTGGCCCCAAGCCCTGCACAGAGGTCGGCTCCTGTTCTCATTGGCTCGAGGGCAAAATCGAGAGTCATCTTTGGAAAAAGGGGCTGCTCCCCCTTTGCTCTGAGCAAAGGGAAGCCTGCTGGCCCCCGGAGTCCCCTCTCGTCTTCCCGGGGCGGGTGGGGTCTTCTGCCATGAAACACCAGCCTGCCCCACCTGTCCCCACCTCCTGATCCTGGGGGGCTGTCCCGGGCTGGCGGGCACCAGTATTCAGAGCAGACAAAGATGGACACTCCAGACAGGAGGGCTGCACAGGGAGAGCCTCAAAACCAGCAACAAAAGCAACCGAAACAAAGCCTCCCTTCCCGGATCCTGCAGCTCCAGGGGCCGGGCCCTAAGAGCCCCCCCGGGGGATGGCAGGCGGCCGAGAGCCTCACACTAGTTCTTGCCACTCTGGCTGCTGCCTCGGGAAGGCCACTGCCCTGGACCAAAGACAAGTCATAATAACAATGAGGAAGATGACAGCACATCTCTCAGGCAGAGCAGTGACGGGCTGCACCCGAAGGTCCACACAGGCCAGGCGGAGAAGGGTAGGGACAGGGCTCAGGCTGAGAAGAGCAGCTGGCGTCCAGGCAGGGCGGCCAGACCGGGTGGGCGGGAAGGACGGGCCAGCGGGCCTAAGTCATCTGGTGCGGGGCTTCCAGCATCTCCATGAGGAAGGTGTCGATGGGCGTGTCCCCGATGAGCTTGAAGAAGAAGAGATGTTCCAGGCACTTGAGCCCAATGGAGCGCAGAGCAGGCAGACGGAGCAGGAGCTTGGCGAACCTGCCGGGACAGCAGGCCAGGTGAGGGCCGGGCCAGGTGAGGGTGCGGCGCTTCCCCCATGCTCTGCCCCAGCACACAGCGGCCTCCCAGGGGATGAGCCTGGTCTGAGCGTGAGACCCGCCTGCCACGCTGAGCCTTCGGGAGGAAGGAGGGGCCCTGAGACAGAGGAGACGGAGGAGGCAACGGCCAAGAGGCGGGAGCGCAGGAAGGAAGACCCACGGGTCCAAGGACGGAGACGGGGGGCTGGTGGGCAGACAGCGGCCAGCTGGCGTGGGCTGAACAGCACTTCGCGAGGAAGTTAAGAAACACGGGCTTGCTCCGAGGGCAATCCGGAGCCACAGCAGGATTTTAAGCAGGGGAGGAAACTACAGGAATGAGCCCGAGTATCAGTGGTGTGTCTGGCTGCAGCAGCTGTCCCTCTGCGAGACAGTGAGGCGCGATGATGATGGAGACGAGTCGCGGGTGCGAGCAGGGTGCCTGGGGGGCTGATGAGAAGACGGGGCGGGGTGGTGCCCATTCAACCAGTCCTGGGCTGGGGATCTACACACAAGAGCAAGCCCCTCCCACAGCACCTCAGGAGGGCTGTGCACCCCAGACCAGGGCTGCCCCTTCCCCAGAAACAGCTCCGCTGGAGCTGGGGCCAGAGGTGCAGGATGGCCCAGGAGGGCCGCAGGCAGGAGGCAGGGACGGAGGCTCCTCAGGGCCATGCCTACTCCCAGGGAACCTCCTGGGGTGGGGACTCGTGGGCAAAAAAGGGAAAGAAGTCTAGGGGGCCTGGGGGAGCGGTGTGTCAGGGTTAGCCATGCCAGGCTATGTGGCCGCAGCTGCCACCAGGACAGTGTGGCACAGGGACTGGACCAAGTGTTCCTCCGGGATGTCCACGTAAGCCCCAGGCCTCCCCCATTCCCTGCCCAGGTCTCTCCACGTGGACCCTCCAGGGGCTACAGAACCTCGTTAACTATTAACGAAGTCGTTCATTTTGGGGGAAAGCCCTGCGGTGGGCTGCCTCGCAGTCCTTGTTCTAAAGGCAAAACACAGCTCAGAGGCTGGAGCCGGGCCAGAGTTTTCTGCTGAGCTGGCGAGATGGGCCGGGCAGGGAGCCAGGAAAAACAAGCTGCCTGCCACCCTCCTGTCCTGTCCTCCGGGAAGTTTCACTTTAAACCAAACCAGACGGAGCTGAGCAGGCAGTGTGGACACAGTTAACCGTGTGTGTGCCAGGAGGCTGGTGGCATGAGCGTCCCTGTCTGCTCAGCCCCCACCCGCACCCCACCCCGTCACACTCTGCAGATTGGGAAGCCAGGGAATGCCCCTTTCAGGAGAAGGGGCAGGATGTGGAGAGCTGACTTCGAATCTCAGCATCCAGGGACATTTCTCCTCCTGGACACCTACTATGCGCCCAGCACCGTGGACTCAGAAATGAGACAAGATCCCAGCCCCCAGGGAGCATAGCTGGACATGGGAGAAAGACAAGCTCTGTGCTCAGGCCATGACCCTCTGTTCTGCACATGCTCATAGAGCACCTACTACGTGCAGACATCTGGCATTCTGGCCTGCACGTGCTTATAAAGCACCTACTGTCTGCAGATGTCCAGCCATCTATTTTGCACATGCTTGCAACACACCTCCTACGTGCCCCTGTCACCCAGCCTCTGCTGGTTCTGTCTGGGGCGGGGGTGCTGGGGCACGGCCTTTGCCTGCGCACTCAACAAACACGAGCACTACTGTGCACCTGGCACTAGGCAGTCTTTTCAGCAGGGCTAGAGGGTTCCACAACCCACTGGCCTGGAGAGATTCCCGCCACCTGCTCAGGGCCCGCCTGGGAAGGGCGTCACCTTCTCACGCACACAAAGGGCCTGGCGGGGGGGGGCTCTCACACCCAGAACGCCTGGGTGGGGGACTCACCTTCCCGGCTGCTCGGGGTACTTGTGCTTGCAATAGGCCTCCAAGGACGCATACACCTTCTCCCGCAGGGCCTCCACCTCGGCCGGGTTCGAGAGCCCCTTGGAGTCTGCAAGGAGAAGCCGCAGGTCAGAGCCCTCAGGCTGGTGGGCTGTGCCAGGAATCTGCCCCCGGACGAGCTGTCCGCGCACCCTCCCCCGCCTCCCCGCGACAGAGCAGATGGCGCAGCTGTGCCGCCAGCACCGGGGCCGAGTGCAGAACCCAGCCAGGCTGCTCCAGGTCCAAACTCAGCTCTGCTATTTGCCAGCTATGTGACCTTGGACCAGTCACTCGACCTCTACGGACTCAGTTTCCCCATCGGTAAAATGTCAGGAATCTGCTTACCCGCCCCCACTGCCATGTTAATTGGGCGAGACAATTCATGCTTTTGCTGTCCTCAGGGCACGGACGCTACCAACACCTCCCCCCCAAACACTGCCCCACACTGTGGGGTGCAGGGGCCCCACAGCCCATTCTCAGAGCCCGAGACTCATCAAGTGCTGAGTTCAGACCCCGGGAGTCAGGATCAGGGCCCAGTCTAGACAGAGCTGCCTGGGACCGCAGCTGCCCAAACCTCCAGGGCATGGGTGGCCCAGTGGGCACGTGTGGTGGCCGGGGGTCCTGGGGCTCTTGGCAACAGGCCAGGCTTCTCCCCTGCCTGCAAGCCCAAACCCAGGCCGCACAGGAAAACGGGCGGCAGCGGCCAGGCCACGTGGGACCTGAATGGAGACTGCACCAGGCCAGGCCGAGGCATGACTCAGCCTCCAGAGGTGGCAGGATTACAATCTGGAAGCACAAACCTGGGCGACAACACATTCCTGGAAACAGGCTCTCCCCACAGGATGACGCTCACCTCCACCCCAGCCTGGCCCCGCAGGCAGGCCCAGGAACTGTGACGGGGCTCCCCGCTCCTCAACTCTGCCCAGGTGAGCTCCCCACGGCAGCCCAAAACCTGTTCCCGTAGCCCCGCCCCTCCCCCCACCTGCACGCAGGGAGGTGCGTTTGCACCGGCTCCTCCCCGCCCAGGACACCCTGGGGCTGGGCTCCCACACCCTGGAGCACGAGACTTTCACGGGCCTGCCTGGGCCGCCCCCGCCAGCCCACCCCACACTCCTCGGGCCCTTTCTCAGTGTTACCTCCCGGGGGAAGTGGCTCGCACACTCTCAGCCACACCCTGACCAGGTCCCTGCCATCACATGGCCATGGCTGCCAGTGGGCACTTCCCTCTAAACCCCGAGCTCCTCGAGGGCAGGCCCCGCCTGGCTGCTCGCAGAGGCCCTCCCATGCCGGGCATGGCGCCCAGCAAACAGGCACCGCATCAACACTTAGGGGAAGGATTCGCACGTCGGAGGCTTCCGAAGCAGAGACCAGGGGCCATGGAAGCACCTCACCGTGGCCAGGCGGCCTGCTCCAGCCCTGCTCCACAGGGGCCCCGGCCCCAGAAATACCCGGGACCGAGGTTCAGGGGACGAGAATGGTCACCCCAGGACGCCCAGCAGGCCTAACCCCCAGCACCACCCTGCACAACCAGCGCTGCAGAACCTCAGCACCAGGAGCTCGAGGACACAGTCGGCCTCTTACGGAACAAAAGGCTCTGGCGCACAGCGGTGAGCGCCCTGGACGGCAGAGCCCAGAAGGCTCAGCGTCACCGAGCCCCTCACGACAAGCGCCTTCACCGGGCCCCACCGTGTAGAGGCTGCGCCACCCCAGCCGGCCTCGCAGTCAGCAGAAGGCACGTGGCCGTGCACCCACCGCGAGTAGAGGATTCGGAGGCTCGGGGAGGGTGGGAGTCGGCCCCGCACAGCAGCCAGTGGGGCAGCTGGCAGGGGACCCAGGAGCCCAGAGCCCACCAGAGGCCAGGTCTGGGCCCAGGAGGCGGTTGGGCCAGGCCGTACCAGGGTTGAAGAGGACGATGGCGCGCAGGCAGCCCAGCTCCGTCTTGTCCATCTGCATGTCCCGCATCTTGGATACGAGCTCCGTCAGCACCCTGCGCGGTAAGAGGGAGACACCAAGCCACGTCAGACCACGCTCCTCGCCAGGGCCCACCCCAGGGACACCCAGAGCACTCTGGGAAGCCCTGGGGGGCCCGGAGGACATGGGATGGGCAAGGCCAAGCCAGGGAGCTGCCCACACGGCTCCCGGGCCAGGCCTGTCCAGCTCCTCTCCTTCCAGGGTCCACCTGTGGGATTTCATTCTGGGAACCTGGACACCAGGGAGGGACCTCATGACAGAGGAAGAGGTCACTGCCTCACGTGCCCGGTGACACCCAGGCCCTGCTCGGCCGAGGAGCGGGCACCAAGCCCAACCACACCACGTTCTCAGCTGCTCCCTGCAGTGTAGGGAGACTGTTCTTCCCCGGGATGTGGTCTCCCCTAGGTGGGGAGCTGCCAGGGATACGTCCCACTCCTGTCACCAGGCGCTGGTTTCCACATGGGGGAAAACCACCTACACAGCCTCACCGAGGCGGGACCCCGCACGGAGCCCCTCAGGACAGCCTCAGGCCCAACCTCGATCTGCCCCACGAATGTGCAGCCCCCACGCCTGGGCCTCCCTGGCCTCAGCAGCCTGCCCCCAGCCCCCAAACCACCTGCCCTGTCCGGGAAGTGGAGGTGGTCGGTGAGGCGGGGGCCTGAGGGGAGGAAAGGGAGGTGGCCCAGGTGGGGCCCAGGCGTCACCCCCAGGAGCCTGGGCCTTTCCCTGCGGACCAAGGGAGCCCCTGAGGTCTGCAGCCTGGAGACACGGTCGCTTCCTGGGGAAGGCCTGAAGGAGCTCGGAGGACGGAGGGGAGGGGACCAGCTCACAGGGACACCTCAGGCAGGGCAGACAGCTGCAGAGATGGGGCAGAGAGCCCAGAGAGCGTAACTCCGTCCCCGTCATCTACCTGGCGGACGGAGCTCTCAGCTGGGTGCGTGGCTGGCGCTGTTTCCCAAAGCCACGTCCCCAGAGGGTGGACCCTGCTAAGGAAGCTTCTGTGGGCAAGAAACGCTGCGCCCTGCAGCACCCACAGGGCTCCCCCACGTGGCAGCTTGTTGAAGGCCAGAGAAGTCCTGCAGCGAAGACCCTCACACACAGCGTGTGCCCACCGCACCTGGCCACAAACCCTGTCACATTTGGTACATCCAGGGAGCTCAGGTCACAGGGCCACCCTCGGGACCTCAAGCCTGCTCATTTGTTCCACCTGGACCGTCCCGTGGGGCCGTGCAGCTGGCGCATTTATTCCCCAGCGGACGCTGGTGGGCGGCCTCCGCTTCTCCCACCCTCGGGGCTCTCGTCCTGTCACCTCCTCCCCTCGCCCGCTCCTCCCTCCCAGCCTCCGTGCTCCAGCGGGCTGAAGCTGACATCCAGGACCCCAGAACGCCCAGGTCTGGCGCGGGCCCTCTGGGCTCGTAGACCGGGCTGGCCAGAGGCAGGGACTGAGAAGCCACCGTGCACCTCACCTGGTGGAGCGCCAGCTGGCCCAGGGTTCAGGAGAGCGTCCAGAGTGGAGACAGACCCACCAGCCCCGGGACGTGGGCCTGTCCTCCCACCAGCTCGGCCCCGCGAGCGTGTCGCCTGAGAAGTGGCCAAGGAGCAACCAGAGCTGCACTGGGAGGTGCGGGGAACGGCGGCTCCGACAACCTGCCTGCCCAGAGCATCCGCCGCTTGGGCGTGACGACACTGCAATCCCAGCACCGAGTGGCTGTGACGTGCCAGACACAATCAACACCTGATAAAACCCTATCCACAGGATAATCTGCTTCTAACGACGGAGCTTTCCTCCCCCGATCAACAGGCAGGATTATGCGGAAAGAACAGGAAGGAGAAACCCAGACGTGGTGACAGATCATCCCCAGAGGCTGCGCCGCAAAGGTGTTTTCATCTTCTCCCTCGCACTTTCCTATCTCCCCGTCCGTGGCCCGCTCGGACCGCCAGCGTGAGCGGGCCAAAGCCCGACGTGCCCTCCCAGCGCCCACCCCCACCTGTCAAAGATGGCGCCCACCCCTGCGCTGTGGGCGCTGTTCCTGTGCACGTGCAGCCCGGTGGTGAGGAGGATCCCGTCCTTCACGGCGATGGACCGGTGCGAGAAGGAGGCGATGAGCAGCTCGTTCCAGCCTGGGGGAGGAGGCACACGGTCACCCGATGTCACCAGCCCCACAGCCCGCCCTGCCCCAGCCTCCAGTCACGCCCCAAAGGCAGCACGTCAGAGGCCCGTCCCCCTGGGCTCCCTGGAACCCCAACCCCAGGAAGTGCTCTGCTGAGAAGAGGTCGCCGAGCACCTATGCTTGGGAAATGCCTCTTCCGTCCCCAGTGCACGCTGGTGCAGTGAAGGCCCTGACAAGTCCCGTACACGCTCGTGTGCCCGTAGAAGCTTCTTCCTGCACACACAGGACGCTCATGCCTGGAGCACGTGGAGAACTGCCGAGGAGTCTCCCCGAGGTGGCCACACGACCACCGTGGCCAGCCTGGTCCCAGGAGCAAACTCTCGGAGATCAGCGTGTGGCCCATGGATGCCACGAAATAGCAAAGCACTAAACTGAAGCCAGGCACAGCAGAGCCACGGCCAACCCAACGCTCTCTTAGTATGATGTTCTTGGACAGACAGACCAGAGCAGGCATCAAAGAGGAAAAGAATTTTAAAAAATTCAAGTGCACAGATGTTGTAACGACTCTCATAAACTGGAAACCATGAAGTCAGCTTTGATGATAACAATTTTTAATACTCCCTGAGTGCCTGAAGGGGCCTGTGGCTGAAGCATCACACGAACCACCCCACTTCATCTCCACTGCGATCCTAGAAGCAGGCATCAGCTCTGGTTCACAGAGGGGAAACTGAGGCACGGGGCGGTAAGTGATCAGCAGGACAGTGGCTGGGGACCGCTATGCTGGCGCCTGCTCTCTCCGTCGGCTTCAACTCACCACGGCTCCCCGCGGGCACCCAACCCTTCCCGAAGCAACTCTCAGAAACGTGGTTTCGTGTACCCACCATGGGGACCCATCCCCATTTCACAGTTTAGTGATCAGAGGGCCCTGGAGGGAGGCCACGCAGACCAGACCCCACCACCGTGAGGGCACGTGGACTGTGCCACGAGAAGGTTTGATGGAGGCCAGAGAGAAGCCAGGGTTGGAAACCGCCAAAGAGATGCAGGTCTGGCACCTCCCCCCGCCCCGGGGGGGACCCCAAAACCCCAAAAAGGCCCAATCCCAACCAAGGGGCAAGAAGCAAGCCCCCTAGAAGGGCAATGAGGCAGGTGGGGCTCCATGGGTGGGCTTAGGGAGCGCCGCCCACCGTCCCACATCGAAGCCACGGCACGTCTGGGCAGGAGAGGGCTCTGGCGGGCTGTGCAGGGAAAACAGCTTCCTCCTCGCTCACCCCAACTTTCTGTGAGCAAGAGCCCGTCCTTTCTGCCCATGACACACCCACAGCACCACACGTGGGGAACTCTGGTCTGACGGACGCTCGCAGTCTGACGCACGGGTAACCTGCAGCCCAGAGAGGCGCCCCCGTGTCCCCCTGCACCTGCCCATGTCCCCCTGTCTTTGTGTCCCCCTGTGCCTGCCCATGTCCCCCTGCACCTGCCCATGTCCTGTGTTTGTGTCCCCTTGTGCCTGTCCATGTCCCCCTGTGCCTGCCCGTGTCCCCCTGCTCCTGCCCATGTCCCCCTGTCTTTGTGTCCCCCTGTGCCTGCCCATGTCCCCCTGTGCCTGTGTCCCCCTGTGTCCACCCATGTCCCCCTGCACCTGCCTGTGCCCCCCAGCTTGCCGGCAGGAACCTGCACTAAGGACCCGGGGCTCACAGCCACCTGCCAGTCACTCAGCAGAAGCCGCCTTCCAATCCGCGCGTCCCTGAAGCCCCCTTTACAGATGAGGAAAGGCTCAGAGGCAGCCTGCTCACCTGGGCCTGCATGGCAGGCCCAACCCCAAACCCCAAAGCCTATGCTCCCATCCACCATCCCAGCCACCCGTGTACCGTAGAGCATGCTGAGCGCAGAACAAGCATTTTTGTGCACCGGCTACATGCATCGCGATCCCTGCCTACAATCGGTGGGAAGGCAGGCCGCAGAGCGCGCATACCCCGCCCCAGCCCCTCACGTCTGTACCTCTCTGAGAGACCCTGCACCTACGAGGAAGGGGAGAAGGGAGAGACACTGAAGCCCCGGCCCCACGTACCCGCCCGCACGGCTCCCTGCCCGGCCGGCCCCGCACTCACCGGCCCGCAGGAGGATGACCTGGTCGTCCAGGGGCAGCTCAGAGAAGTGCGGGATGCGCTTGGCCCACTCCACGAGGGTGAAGAGCTGCTTGTCGGCTGCCTGGCAGATGTTGGTGACGGGGTCGTTGGGCTGTGATGGGGAGACAGGGGCAGTGTGTTCAGTCCACGTGCCAAGACATTTCAGAGAGCCCAGCCTGCCTCGCGGTGGGCTGAACATGGCCCCAAAGATGCCCACGTCCTACTCCCTGGAACCCAGGAATGTGTGGCCCCGCACTGCACAAGGGCCCTCGCAGGTGTGATTAAGGCACGGACCTCGAGAAAGGAGGGCACCCTGGATTATGGGGCAGCCCAGGAGCAGCACGGGGTCCCTCTGAGAGGGAGGCAGGAGGAGGTGATGGGGCAGGGGCAGAGCGGGGAAATGCTGCCGGCTTCAAAAACGGGGGGGCAGGGGGACGAACCAAGGAACATGGTGGCCTCTAGACACTGGAGTAGGCACGGACAGACCCTCCCCCAGCACGACCAGCGGGAGCGCGGGCCACGGACTTGCTGTCGTTGGCCCAGACGGCCGCTCTTGGGTTGCCGACCTCAAGAACCATGACACAGTAACGTGTGTTGTTTCAAGCCACTGGGCTTGCGGTGCCGGGTGATGACATGGGGAGGTGGGAGGAGCCACGATGGTCACGGTGGCCCTTCCGGGGACAGGGCTGGCCCCCCTGTTCTACCGCACATGGAGGTGGGAGCCTGGGGGGCATGTGGCTGGGCCGAGACCCCAGGCCCAGGCCCAGAGACGGGGCAGCAGCGTCCATCCCAGAAAGTCCCAGCCAGAAGGGGACTGTCTGGTCACTCCCACGGACGTGGGGACCCAGGCGGGCAGTGCGGCAGGGGCGCTTCCTCCCCAGTTCACAGCCAGCAGGGCTTGGGTCACTAGGTCCCAGGCAAGGTGGAAGGGATGGCGGGACACGGGAATCCCGCATCCCAGAAGGCACACGCCAGGTGCTCACGCAGGAGGAACTCGCTTCCTGCGAGGAGATTCCGCGGACGGAAACCACCTGCTCACCAGCGACGCGCCGTCTGAACACACCCCGCAGGAGGGCCCACGACACACTGCGCCTTGGCCTGCCAGGCGTGCACCATGTCAGCACAGGATCCCGACGCGGAGGCCACGGCAGCCCCGGGCCCTGGAGTTGGAGGAGCTGCACGGAGGGGTGGGAACCCCTCGGCCACCAGGGCTTAACCCGCCGTCTACACACGCCTTTCACTCACTCACTCGCTCCTCGGCGAACCTCCCTGGAGCCACGCCAGAGCCCCAGACTCTGTGCCGAGGGCCCCAAGGCTACCACAGCGGGCTCCACACTCAGCCTCAGTCTCCCCTCCTGTCACTTGGTGGCTGGAAAGCGACCGCCATCCTTGCCTGGCCAGTTGAGAAAACCAGCCCTGAGCACGCGTCCCCCCGGGGGGCATGGGCACTCCGTGATGACAGCCTCGGAGCTCAGCTGCAGGCAGCTCTGCTCGGGAGCTGCGATCCCAGGGAACTGCCCTCTCCCTGGCCCTGAGCCGGCCACACCCCTGGAAGCCCGCACGGAGCCCAGAGCAGGCCCAGCAGGTGACACTCTGAGCCCCTCTGGGCTGGCCGGGGCCTCTCCAGAAGGGGGCACACAGGTCACTGTGCACCGTCCACTCAGAGCAGGCGCAGACAGGACGGGGAACAGAAGCAGGGCTGGGGAGCCAGATGGCCAGGAGAGGCGTGCGGAGTGGGGGCGCCTGTCCCAGCGGGGCTAGGCCTGGAGGGGTTCCCTGGGTGGGGAGGGGCTGAGTGGGACTCCAGCTCTGCCCAGCTCCACCTCCACTGTGTGGCCTCGGGCAAGGGATTAACTTCTCTGAGCCTCTGACTCTCACCCAGAGACCAAACGGGCCTCCCCCAGCGTGGACAGGATGCTCTCCCACCTCCCCGGGAAGCGGTGTCCACGGGACCCGCCCACACAGAGCCGAGGCCCTGCCAGTGCTGGAGCCTCAGCGCGGTGGGTCGCCCCTCTCTGGGCCTCATGAGCTGTCCCCCAGAGGAGGACGCGGCCTGTCCGCAGGAGCGTTCGGCATGAGCCAGACACCAGGGGCCAGGGAGCAGGCAGGGCGGACACGCGCCCTTTGCTGGGAGCAAGCCCTGCCGCCGCCGGGTTCTGGACCACCCGAACTCTTACAGAGCAGACAGCAGGGTTTCTTCCAGCGAATGATGTCCTTACTTGAAAAAATTAACACTTGGCAATCCTTTGTCGACCTGCCAATCTTTCTCACGGAGTTTCCGCTCGATCACAACACCTCGCAGCTGCCCTCCCCTCCCTCCGCTGGGCTGGAGAGGGGCTGGGGTGGGCGGGCACAGCCGGTGGGTTGGCACCAGTCGCTCACAGGGAGGACTCTTCCCACACCCAGAGGAGCCTTCCCTGAGAGGAAAGCGCCTGCCTTCGGGGCCCCGGGGGCCCTCCCTCCCACGGGGCAGCCCCGGCCAGCGGGGAGGATGTGCAGGGCTGGGGTTCCAACTGGGTGTCCTGTCGCAGGGGGCAGGAAGCAGCGGGCAGAGCCGGTGGCCAGTGTACCTGGGCCAGCGGGGGACAGAGGTGGGGAGACCTCGGGGTTGGCCTGAACGAGATCTTCTGGGGCCGGCCAAGGACTCTGATCCCAGCCCTGAACCCGCGGGGAGACACAGACGCGGTGCGGATGCCACACCGATGGCAACCTGGGGCAGACACGGGACCCAAGCCGGCTGGAGCAGGGGCCGAGCACAGGGGCAGCACTCAACCCGCACTCTGACTCCGACCATCAGAAGATCCCCCACCCAGGCGCAAAGGAACCTGCGGCCCCGACGGCGGGAACCTTCCTCCAGCGACAGCCCCTCTGGCTGAAGGCTGCCCCTCACTACCAGCTCCCGTCCTGCCCGGGGAGCTACGCAGCCCCCACCCCTATGGCTCTGTCAGCACAGTCCCCATGTCCCCCAGGCAAGGCAGGCGCCTGGCTGCACGCAGGGAAGGGCTCCAAGGGCTCAGAAAGCTCCCACGTGCCTGCCCGGCAGAGCCACGGCGGGGCCGGCCTGTTTCAAAGGCGAAAGTGTGGCGGGGCAGGGGCTGGTGACACGTCAGGGCCCAAGAGGAGAGAGGGTGGAGCCCAGGAGGTCTGAATCCAAGACCCCTGGGGCCAACCAGAGCCAGCCCAGGAGGAGAGCCTGGGGCGGGGGCTACAGCCCACCCGGCCCTCACCTCCAGGCTGCAGGGCTGAGAGCGGGCAGGTGGTCAGCCTGCAGGTGACCACCTGGGGGCCAAGGAGCTGCTTCCTGCTTCAGCAGCAACCGTGGCAGTGGCCAGTCACGAGCCTCCTCATGCCAACTGACGGGACGGGGAGCTCGGGGAAAGCCCTCTGCCCAGGGCCACACAGCTGCAGCAAAGCCAGCCTTGGAACGAACCAGCTGCCCACGGAGCCTCACACCCACCTCCACACACCTTCTCTGGAGGGCATGGAGCAGGGACCCTCAGGCAGCGACAGCCTCTGCACCCAGAGAGGCTGAACCCCACAGTGCACAGGCGGGCCAAGGCCCCAACAGAGACAGCCAAGGCACAGAGGGAGCAGCTACAGGGCTGGAGCCCGCTCCTGGGCCCCGAAACCACGGAGGACCTGCACGTGGGCTGGCCGAGCAGGACCAGCCCGCATGGTCCAGAGGAGGTGAGCCAGGCCGGCCAGGGCAGCCGAGGGCCCAGCCCCACCCCAGGACCCTCCAGCTCACCGGCTGCTCGGGCGAGAGCGTGAGGGAGGGAGGGAGGCGAGGCGGGGGCCTCCCGCCCGCGCAGCACCGACTCACCGAGCTGGGGTGCAGCCCCGTGTTCGCCTCCACGCAGGCCCCGGTCTTGGGCTCCACGGCCAGCTCTGCCTCCAGGATCTTCTCCACCGGCATGTCCTCGCTGGCGCTGCTCGTGGACTCCACCTCGTTCTCGCTCCGCTCCTTGCCGCGCTGCCGCTCCTCCTGCACAGCTGCCGCATAGGGAGGCCCGGTCAGCGCCACGCCGCTGGGCCAGCAGCCCGGGAAGGGCTTCCATGGGCAGGGGCCAGCCCCGGGCCAGCACCTGTGACACCAGGGTCCCCACCAGGGCCACATGGGAGACACCCCAGCCAGACCCCAGCCCACCTCTGCCCCACGCCAGGCCCCTCTGGCCGTGTGATCTGAGAAGGGAGTCGACGGCTCACCAGGGACCCTGACACAGAGTGAGAAGGTTTCAGTGGGCTATGGACTCAGGGAGAGCCAGGAAGGCTTCCTGGAAGAAGTGGTAATGAGACCGGAAGAGGAGGTAATGATGGAACAAAGGCTCAGGCACATACAAAAGCCCAGCGCCAGAGCAAAGCCGGCTCCTGAGGAACAGGGCACCCGCGCTGGTGAAAAGCCAGTGCAGGGGGCACATCTGGGGGCCTTTGGAGGTTCAGAGTCACACCTAAGCAAGCACGAAGTTCAGCACCCCAGACCCCTATGTCCTCTGTGATGCTGGGCTCTGCCAAAGAGTGGGGACAGGAGCCCCATCCCAGCCACACTTGGACCAAGTGGGAGCTGCTTCCCCATTTCCCTGGCACCGCGAGGCCTGGGGACCATCCACCCTGCTCCGCCAGCTGCACCCCACGCAGCAGCACCGAGAGATGCCTGTCCCCTTTCCATCTAGTCCTGCCCCTGAGCAACAGCCCTAGCTGGGGCTCGGGCCCCCACTCCACTGCCTCCTTCTTCTGCTGCTCCGACCTCCACCCGGAGCCTCATGGGGTAATAAGCACTTCAAGGATGCCCCACGTTACAGAGAAGGAAACCGAGGCTCAGACAGAACGACTTGTCCAAGCAAGGGAACAGCAGAGCTGGGAACGTGACAGGGCCTGGGGTCACCAGCCCACGCCCCCACCTACCCACTCGCCCCTAGAAACCCCTCCCCCGACAGCTCGTCAGCCCAGGACACGGACACAGGCCCCATCCTCCTTCTGGTAGCTCACGCCCCTCCTCGTCCTGGTCCAGGCCGGGGATGGGGCCTGAGGGCCCGGGGGTGGGGCCCGCACCATGTTCCTTCTGGCCCCTCCCAGGGTCCAGCAGCCTCAGGTCCTCGAAGCTATCAGTTCTCAAGAAACCTCCCTGGTCCTGGCTCTGAGGCCTGAGCTGGGGGCTGCCTCCGCCGCCTCCCAGATGGGTGCGGCAGCTGCGAGGAACAGCAGGAGGCACGAGGGCGGAAGGGGCATCTACGCCTCCGGTGCCCTCCCTTCCCTGCCAAGGGGTCAGCAGCCACCTCCCCTAAAGTCAAGGCTCCTGCTGAGCACCCCCTTCTCGCACTCCCCCAGGCCCGGGGTGCAGGATTCCCCCTGTGCTGGCCCCGCCTGGTTCCCCCAAAGCTGCCCCCAGCTCCACAACAGTCCTGCTTGGATGCCCCTCCACCACCTTGTGCCAGCTGCGTCCCGCAGGCCCCACTGGCCGCAGTGAGGGACTTCCCACTACACAGCGAGACTCACGGACAGACGCGGGAGCCCCGTCTGTGCCTCCGGGGAGCCAGGCAGGGGTCTCCAGTCGCCTTCTGCAGAAATGATCTTCCGGAAAACCAGGCAAGCAGGTGGGGGCTGGGTAGGGAGCTGGGGGTCAGCAGGAAGACAGCGAGGGGCCCGCAAAGACTCCGGCCCCCGCAGCTGGGCACCCACAACCCCTCCACTGGGCAGTACTCATCTGGAGTAGGGTCTCCCAAGTCACCCTGTGTACACAGCTGTGGGCCAGGACAGCCGACCCCGACACTGCGCAGCCCATCGCACGGGAGGCACCTGCGCGGCTGGTCTCGGCCAGCACCGGGGCCGCCGGGACCCGTGTCCCTGAGACCCCGAGGTCTCTGGGCAGCACTCTACAGCCCCAGTGCCAGGACACAGCTGAGAGGTACATTTTAGCTCAATTGCTTCGTCTCACCCGGTGGGGAAACTGAGGCTCAGAGAGCCACCGGGGCATGGCTGCGCTCTCAGGACAGTGAACAGCTTAAAGCTGCAGGCTCTGGACCAGACAGCCTCTGTCTCCAAGCCTGCTCCCCACTGTGTGGCCCTGGGCAAGCCCCTAACCTCTCTGTGTCCCAGCTCCACGTGTCACATGAGAATGACAGGACGGACCCGCAGGGAGACACCTGCACACAGGACACCTCGGGACGCTCAGAGCTTTGTCAGCGCAGCCACCTGGCCACGCTGCCCTGCTCCTCATGCCCTGGCCCGGCTCCAGGGATTTTCTCCCACTCAAAGACAGTCCCAGGGCACGGGGAGCCCGAGGGAGGGGCTCCTGCCAGTTATCCCCGGGCACCAGCAGCTGGGGGCGGGGGGCTCCTCAGCACCTGCCTCCTCCGCCAGGGCGCTGAGAATTAATTAGCGAATGTTTTGTAAGCACTTTGAAGCTGTGAAGGGCCCAGCAGCTCTGAGCAGCATCATTACAAACATTATCGTTTTATTTATAGACGGCGGCGGGGAGGAGGGAGCGGGTTACGTTCTGCCAGCTCAATCACCTTTCAGACACAGTCATGTTTGACTTATGTTCCACTGGCGCCGGGAAGCCTCGGGCAGGAGGCGTCTGTAAATACCGGGCCTCGTTATCCTCCGGGCCCTGAGAGTGTAGCGGGCGGGGTGGAGGCGGAGGGGCACCCAGAGGGACGCATGGGAGGGCAGCGGCGCAGGGCAGGGGAGGCCGAGAGGACGCCGCACTCGCCCCAGCCCTCTGCCTCAGCCCCCACCAGCCCGGGCCGGCCCGGACATAACAGGCCCCGACATCGGGACACGCTGGCACAGCAGCCCCTCAGCCCGAGAGGCCGTCTCCCACCGCAGCCCCAGGGCCAAGCAGGAAGGAGGGGTCTGCAGGGACGCAGGCGGCTCAGAGGCAGGGCACCTGGGTTCCCCTGCTGTGCACCTGGTGCGGCCCAGGGCTAGGCCCAAGACAGGCAGGACTGAATTCCCACGGAACGCTCTGGCCCGACAGACTCTTAAGGCTGCGGCCATGGAGGCCCAGGTGGAGCAGAGCCGCACAGCCAACCGAAGCCTCCAACCCTGGGCGGCGGCCTTCCTTCCCTCAAGGGACTCCACCTAGGACCAGGCGTCTGAACACGGGAACTGTGCACACGCACGCACACACACACACACACGCGTGCACGCACACACACAAGCACGCTGTGGCCACCGCTCTCCAACCCCGCCCCCAGCCAAACACAGCGCTATCCTCCGCTGCGTTCCTCCAACAAGCCCGTGGGGAGGCCCTGCCGATGGCCCCGTGTCAGAGAGGAGGAACGGGGGGCTCAGAGAGGCAAGTTGCTTGCCCAGGGTCCCGGGTCAGAAAGCGGCAGGGCCAAAGCATGAGAGCCAGCCGTCCCCCCCAGCAGAGACCTGTGGGGTCACCCAAGTCTGTGCACGTGCGCACACACAGGCACGCACACACACACGCACGCACACACGCCAGACGCTGCCGTTTCCACACCCCAGGCCTTCGGAGCCAGGGGACGGGGCCCAGGCAGCACAGGCAGGCAGGAAGGAAATGGGGAGTGGCCTTCCCGGGGGAGGAGGAAGGAAGCAGGGACGGGGGGCAGCGGGTGGCCTCTCCAGTCTGGACCAGTGCCCCCCAGGTGGGAGCCAGCACGCCAGGAACCCCAAAGAGTGAGGCCTGTCTCCCCATCAGATGGGGTGCGCCTGCAGGCCCCCTGTTTGCTGAAGTGCCACCGCCCACTTCAGCAAACAGGCCCAGGCTCGGCCTGGCAGAGGGCCAGGGCCCCACCGTGGCATTTCCCACCGGCCTCTGCCCACCCCCTGGCCCCGGGAATGCTGCGGAACGAGTCCCTCCCTGGTGGCTGCCTGTGTATGCAGGCCCCTGCTGTTGCCCAACAGGAGATGCTATCAGCCTGTGGCATCCCTCGTTAGCTGGGCAGGCAGGGGTGGGGACCCCAGCTGCCCCGGAGCCCAGGCAGGCCCCTCCCACAGGGAGACCGGTGCACCCGCAGTCAGCCAGCTCCAGCACCAGCCCAGCCTCAGTTTCCAGAGTGCAGCTGCCCGCCAGGGGACCGGCACTTGGAACAGCCCCCATCCTGCGTGCTCTGGGCCAAGGGCACCCTGGGTTGGCAAACCTGGCCCCACGGCCCCCCGGGGCTGCTGTGCTGCCCAACGTGCACAGCCAGCAGCCCTGCCCACCGCTGCCAGGGAGCCCTCCTTGCACTGATGTGCCGGGGAGGGGAGAGAAGACAAACTCTGTGCTTTAGGACCGGTATGAGGCCGAGGGCCACTGCCCAGCACACGGACACAGGCAGGGGTGGGGACGTGCCTCCCGAGCCCTCCCAGCCACTCATCCTGTGGTGGGCGTCTCTGCAGGGCAGGCACCTGGGCTGCACCAGGCCCCCGTCACTTCCTTGCTGTGCAGCCCACACACCCGGGAGGCAGGAAGCGGCCCCCAGGCGCACGGGCACAGGGCTGGGGCGGCAGAGCCCACTTGGCACAGGGGCCCCGCCCCTCCTTGCCGCCCACGAAGAATCACCCTCCACCGCTGGCAAGACCAAGCTCTGTGGCTGTGTGTTTGGGGCACGAGGGCTCGGCAGGAGCTTTTACTGCACATTCGTGACTCACAAATCCAGGGAAGGTGGGTCCCTTGGCGGGAGCAGGTATTTATCTCCCGGCCCATAAATCAGGTCCCACGGGCCTCGCGCCGCCAAGCGGATGGGCGCAGCGCCAGGCTTCCCTCTCAGACAGAGGGGCAGGGGGGAGGCTGAAGCGGGGCCCAGGGTCCCTGGGTCGGGTAGACTGGGGAGTGGCCCAGGCCTACCCTGCACCGGCCCTGAGACCACCCCAAGGTCTCCCTCTCTGCACCCCGTTTCTCCATGTACAAGGCACAGGGTGAGTGACAGTGTGTGGAACAGGCAGCGGGTGCCCGTGTGGCCCAACACACAGCAAGCTCCTAACGAGACCCAGACACAGCGAGCACGAGGGCGGGCCAGGTCCCCCAGCCCTGGGACTGCAGTTCCGCTGGATGGGACACGGGGGTCATCCCCCAGGCCTTGGGGCCTCCACCTTCCCCGCTGGCCAAGCCTCGGGCCTCCACCCCAGGATAGGCCAGTCTCCACGCCTGGACACACCCCGTCTCCCACCCACCACACACTTGCCCCTGCTGGAGTTCCCATCTTTCAGGGACAATGCCACCCTCGCCATCCCCAGCACGCCCCCCACACACAACCACATGGGGCGCCCAGAGGAACTGGCGCGAGCAACGAGGTCTCGGCAGGAGCCCGAGGCCAGGGTTCCAGCCCAGCATGTGACCTTGAAAAAGGCCTGAAACCTCTGGCCTCAGTTTCCTGACCTGCACAGCAAGGGTGGGCATGAAGGAGCTCCACGCACTCCATGAAACAAACCTCCCGGTCAGAAGTGGCACGGTCCTCACCAGCCCGGCAGGCAGCTCAGCTCTGTGGGGACAGGGACTCCACGCTGACCCCACAGCGCAGCTCGAGGAAGAACGTCTGCCAGAGCAAGGGGCCCGCTGAGGTTTTGGTTTCTCAGCAAGGACTTAGGCTGAGCAGGCACCACGAATGAAACCAAATAAAACCGCAGCACCAGGCCACCACTCGGGACGTCCCCGATGGTGAGACATGGGCTCGGGTCCAGCTCGGGGACCCCATCAGGGCTGGCAGGAAGGAGGTGGGACACGCACCCCCACGTGGCGCCGCAGCAGCAGCCCCAGCAGAGGAAGGAGGGAGGGTCCTGCAGTGCTTCGGGGACAGACCAGCAGACGCCACCCAAGACAAAACCTCCAGCCCCACAGGCCCAGGGCACAGCGCACCCCGAACGTGCGCACAAACTGTGACCCAGGGATCCTCTCAGAAACCAGCAGGCGTCAAACTAAAGAATGAGAAGGGACCAGGCGGGGGGGACAGCCAAGGGCCACCGACAGCGAGGGCCGGAAGGTCACACCGCACATCGGGTCCAGGGCTCAGACCCAGGTCTGGCTGGACAGCCGGATGGTTTCCACGCCTCCCTCGCGGCCTTCCCTGCCAACTACCCCACACACGACGTATTTTGTCAATAAAACGGGCACAAAACTCCAAGAGCCTGAGACTCGAGTCCGGCCGCCCAAGGGCCTGGATGCCACCAGGTGCCCTACAGGGGGACAGGAGGTGGCCACAGGAGGAAGCAGAGCCAGGACGATCCCCAGCATCCAACAGGCTCGGGGACGTCCAACAGTCTCTGGAGGCCCCTAACCCAAACAGCCGCCCCCGAGGGTCTCCCTGGCTGTCCCCTTGCTGCACAGCTGGCCCACATGCACCCCTCTCCTGGGCTCCCACCACCTGGCCTGCTTCCTTCCCTCACCCCCAAATCCCCTCCTGCCTCAGTCCTTGCTGCGCTTCTGTCTGGAACACTCACTTTCTGTCATCCATGTCCTGCAGCCATGCGCTGGCCCAGCCCAGGGCACCCTCACGGGGGCTCTGACTGACCAATGCCTGTCCCCACGGCCTGGCACACAGCAGGAGCTCAGCGAAGACGTGATTGGGAGCGGAGGAGCTGGCACTGAGCCAGGCTTCAGTTGGCCCTGTGAGGCCCCTGCCTCATAAGAGAAAAGCAAGGTGCCTCCCATCCAGGCCCCAGATGCTAAGTGACCCTCACGCACATAGGCTCTGTGGGTTCCACCCTTGAGAGCACAGGCCTGGGGACCACCAGGCAGGTAAGCTATCACCTCCCATCGGGGGGCACTGCCGACTGCGGAGCAGCAACTCTGCAGGCAGTGAGCGCCCCGTCACCAGAGGTATGCAAAGCAGTCCACCAGCTGCAAAGCCCAGGGCTGGACTCTGAGGATGCCAGGGAAGCTGGGACACGTGGAGGCCTCATGGGTCTGACGCCAGCAGTGTGCTGGCTGGGGGAGAGAGTCTGGATGCCCTGTCCACCCGCCGTCCCCACCCCAAGCTTGCAGCCTACCTTCCCGCTTCATGCCCATGGCCAGGCACTTCTGGTAGCGGCAGTACTGGCACCGGTTCCGCTGTCGCTTGTCAATCAAGCAGTCCTTGTTGTCGCGGCAGGTGTAGGTCAGGTCCTTGCGCACGGTCCGCTTGAAGAAGCCCTTGCAGCCCTCGCAGCTGTACACCCCGTAGTGCTTGCCTGCGGGGCGGTGGCAGGGCTGGTGAGCGGCCACCACCCCGTCCTGCTGAGCCCCGAGGAGGGCCCGCAAGGTCTCCAGCCCCGGCCTGGGCCTCTGTCCCCCGAGAGGTGGTTCAGCCTCTGGCTCCACCCGTGGCGTTAGGAAGCAGAGGGCTGAATCCTGGCCCCGCAAGGCGCTGGCTCTCTGGGGCTGCGCTAGTTCTTCCCTCTTGGGCTACTGAGCGACACAACGCGGGGGCCCCAGGCCCAGCACAGCCCTGAGAAGAGCCCTGAGTGCCCCTCTGTTGCCACCACCAACAGCTGCCTCCCCTCGGCAGCCGCAGCCCTGCCCGCCTGGCCTCCCACCACACAGGCTCATGGACACAAGGCACCAGAGGGCACGGTGTGGCCTGGTGGCACCACAGGGCAGACAGAGGGGCTGGCCCAGGCCCCTGCCTCCCCGTACCCCGGCCCATGTGCCGCGGTGGCCCTACCTGAGGAGCGGTCCCCGCAGATGGCGCAGATGTGCTTGGTGAAGGACGCCATGTTTCCTGAGGGGTGGGCGGGGACCTTGAGGACGCCATTGAGGCCCAGGGGGGGCTTGACGTCCTCGCTGCCGCTGGCTGGGTTCATGGGCGAGCTGAGCTGAGGAGGGATGGCGGGTTCAGGAGGCAGCCCATCCCGCCACCCCCACAGCCCGCGCAGGGAAGGTGCGGCTGGGCCGCTGTACCCTTTTGCGGAGAGACGCCAAGGCCACAGAGGGCCTCGCAGCTGCAGAGCGGCAGGGCAGCAGGGCCACCGTCCCTGGGAGGGCAGGGCTGGGCTCTGCTGAGCACCAGCTGGATGCCTGGACCCAACTCCCACAGGGGTCGCCCTCCCACAGCTGACCCCGGGCCTCCTCACGGGACCGCTTGGCACAGCCCCCACCCCATGCCGGAGGGCCCTGCTCATGGCCTGCCCGTCGCCACCTAAGAGCCGCCTCCCATGACTGAGCCCCCGTCTGTGCCCAGCCCGTGCAGGGGCTCCCTGGACACTGAGTGAAGCAGAAACTCTGGGGACCCAGCCCACAGATGAGGACAGTGAGGCCCAGCCCCAGCAAGGAGGGGGCAGAGCTGGGTCCCCCAGAGCCACACATGCCCCCTACTACGCTGCAGGCCAGGGTCAGGGTCTCTGGCCACGTGACAGGAGAGGGGAGGGACACCCCCTCAGGCACCAGGTGGCAGGAACACCACTGGCCTCTGCACAGGCCCCTCCCCTGCAGCGGCAGGCGTGGGAAACTCACCCGGTCACCCTGGCAACAGCTGCAGCGTGCAATGACACAGCAGTTTTGGTTCCTCTGCCTCCACCCTGCTCTGCAGTCAGCGAAGGGCCCAGAGGCACTTCCCACTGCACCCACCAGCCAGCCTGCCCCGCCCCAGCCCCACTTCTGCAAAGCCCCGCCACCTCCTCTGCGAAAGGATCGCCTCTCCTTCCGTCCGGCCCAAATCCCATCCCCCTTTCTCACGGGACAGGAAGCGCTTGGTACTCCAGTGAGCAAAGCAGAAGCTACCCCAAAGCCTCCTTGCACAGAGGCCCCAGTGCCTGGAAGGATTTTCCCAGGCCCGGCCAGGCCTGGGTTCCGGGCCCTTCCTCCGTGGGCACCGGTGGGCTGTGAGGCTCTGCAAGGTGCTCAGCCCCAGGGCCCCAAGTGGGCTGCAGTGAGGCCACGGCCTGCCCTGACAGCTCAGTGCATCGGGGAGTGGGGGGTCCAATCGCAGAGCAGGGCGGCCAAATGCCCCGTGTTCACATCTGCAGGCAGGAGACCCGGAACTAAGAAGGGGCAGGAGAAAGTTCCGGACATTTGTGCACACCCGCCTCCCCCTGCCTGGAAAACCCCGGGGCCCCAGATGCAGACACTGCCACCCAGGGATCAGGGGGCCGACCCAGGTCGCACAGCGCTGAGTGGCAGCGTGGGGCTGAGCTCAGTCCTCCCGGAGTCAGCAGGTGATCACAGAGTCTACGATCCCCACATGCGGCAGAAGGGGAAACTGAGGCCCCAAGGCGGATGGGCTTGCCCAGAACCGCTCAGCAGGGGAGGAGTGTATGTTCCTCGGGCCCATCTGCTGCTGCACGCTGTTCACTAAGCGCCCCCTGCCCGGGCACGGACACCGGGAGGCGCCGGGGAACAGGGCCCGCTGGTGACCCTGAGGTCCGGGAAGACAGAGAAGGGCCAGTCGCTGTCTAACCAAGGGGCTCTGGAGGCAGCAGAGACAGACGATTCTGCCTCCTCTGTTAGCATGTGACATTGGAGAAATCATCTAAGCACTCCGGGCCTGAGCTCCCTGTCTGCAGAACTGGCCCATTCGTGCCTCCTGCTGGGGGCTCGTGTGAGGATGCGGATGAGCGGATCCCAGGGCACGGCTCGGAGCACGGCTTGCAGGCAACACATGCTCTATGACCACCGACTTACACGGCCAAGAAACCGCAGCTGCAACGAGCCCTTGGGCCTCCAGGAGACAGCCTGGGGCCTGGGAGGGTGGCAGGGGCATCCCATGCAGAGGGCTGCCCACACCAACGTTTGGAGGGAGGGAAACTAAAGGACCGTTCGCAGAAAGAAAGGAAGTCGGGGCAGCCAGGCCTGGGTCAGGTCAGAGGCAGGGCGGCAGCAGTGGCCAAGGGCAGGAACCACGGGCACCAGCGCCGTGTGCCCTAGCAGTGGGGAAGACCTGGGGACGTCTGCGCTGGAGGCCCTCGGGCTGGGCTGGACACAAGAGCCCCCTCCCAAGCCACAGCTCTGCAGGGCCAGATCTCCTGGAAGCATCACGGAGAGGAACTCACGAATTTCCTCTTTCTGTGGTTGCCCCAAGCCACAGCGGGTGGGTAGGGGGCACTTGCTGTCTCCCAGCTCCCCAGGTGCAGGCCCTTGGGCCTGGTACGTGCTCTAGGCAAACTGAGGTGGGGCCAGAGCAGCCCTCGTCAGGGAAGGGGGCTCCAGGCAGAGGGGACAGAGCAATGACACTCCCCCAGAGTCTGTGCTGTGGCCAAGCCAGCTGCCAGGCTGAACGCCGGAAAGCCCGAGGGGTCTGGGGACAGTGAAGCCCGGGCTGGGGCGCCCACTGTGCTCCGCTGGGCTGCACCGGCAGACAGCCAGGGTGTGGCTGCCAAAGCGGGCTGAGCCGAGCAGGGAGACGGGAGACCAGCCACGGCCTCCGACGTTCTTCCTGCCCTTCCCGCCCCAGAAACAAGCTCAGGGCAGGCCTCGGGGCCTCGTTCTGCATGGGCACAGCCTCCCCAGCGTGCTCGCCCGCATCTGTCGGGCACTCCTCCTGCACATCCCCCTCCCAGGAGACCCAGGACACGGATGGCTTTTCGCTGGAGCCCGAAGACTCCGTGCATGGCCAGGGTGGGGTCCGCCCCATTTCCCCTTTCAGATCCTTGGCACCTATTTCAGTTCCCACCTCCTAGATGCCCCACCCGGTCTCCTGCCCATCTACCCATTCCCTCCCCTGGCGCCCACCACGCCCTTCCTTCCCCAGCCCCTGCAGGCTCCCTCCACCAGCCCCCACTCCAGAAGGCCCACCACCCACAGTCAGAACTGGGCTCCAGGCCCACTGTGGACCTCCTCTGTCCACCCAGGCATGAGCAGACCCCCCCCTCAACACTGCCTTCCAGCTCTGCTCCCGGGCCAGCAAGTGCCGGGCATCAGCGCCACCCACGACGCGCCCCAAGCCTCACGCGCACACCTCCTCCTGCAGACATCACGGCCCTGCAGACCCTCTGCCGTGAGGCTCTGCCGGAGTTCAGAGGCCGTAACTCTGCGCCCAGCACCACACTGGGCACTGAGGAAGCACTCCCTGCACGGGAGCTGGCACTGTCCCCTCAGCCAATACCCACTACACACCCGGTGAGCCAGATACAGGCAGGAGACCTCTGGGACACCGTGGGAACCTCCCCTGAGCCCTGATGGAGCCCCCCCGCCCAACCCTGACCAGCAGCTGAAGACCCAGGGGCTGAGGGCTGGCCTGGCTCCACCCAGAAGCCCTCAGGCTTCCATCACCCTGCCCAGAGGGGTCCAGTGGTCCTTGCTGGGTGATGCTGACGCCCTTCCTGGCTGTGGACTTGAGCGGGCAGAGCGCGGCCGAGCGCCAGGCCCTCCCCGACAACAGCAGAAGTCAGAGAGCCTCGCTGGCTCCAGGAACTCTGACTTTGCGGTTGTGGTTTTGGGGCTGTGGGTGGGGGCACATCCGCCCCCCCAAACTCTACTCACACTCCCATGAATGAGGAACCCCAGGTTTCCAAGACAAACTGCTGGAGCCCACGGTGGACTCGGCTCCCAGGAAAGCTGCTGTGGGTCGTGGGGAACCTAAGGCCAAGTGTGGGCCTCAGACCACGGCAGACCGGCCACAGCCCTGCATGCAAGAGCAGGGCCCACGGCCGGACAGTGGGAACGTCTGGGGCACACTGGGTCCTGCCCCGTCTCGCCACCCCCTGGGCCCCTTGCCACCCTCAAGGGGGCCGGGGCCACTCGCTCACAAGGGCACCCCAACGTTGCTGGGAGCGTCTCTTCGCCCTCGGGTGGGCACCCTGGGGCACGGGCCCCTGCACAGCCCTCGGCTCTGCCCCCCAACGGAGACTCAGACACCCAGGCTCCTGTCGTGCACCAGCCCCCGGGCGTCCAGGGCAGGCAGCCAGCTTGGGGGCCCAGCAAGCAGCCGCATGGTGCTCCGAGAGCCAGCAGGTGCCAGCCAGTGGGCCCAGGGACAGGCACGGCCGGACGCCGAGTCCTCGACTGCCCTCCTCGACTGCCCTCCCACTGCGTGGCACCCTGCAGCCAGCAAGAATGGGGGCAGGGCAGCTACACTAAAAATAACACGGCCAGGCCCAGGGAGGTCGCTGGGGCCGCCCTCACGCCAGCACCGCAGCCTTCTGCTCGCTTCTGGAAGGCCAGGTGATGAGACAGGAACGGGAGGGGCATGCTCCTGGGCAGGGCCCCAGCTCTTCTGTGCACATCCCCGGGGAAGAGAGGCTTTGGCGGGTTGGCCTAGAGGGAGCGAGATTTCCCAGGAGGGCTCGGGAGAGCCAAGGCCAGCTCTGAACAGGCCCAGGTGCGTGGACAGTAGGCTGGCTCTGACCCCAGCCACACCCCGGTCCTGCACCAGGAGCAGCAGCTCAGCAGGCAGGGGGGCCTTGGAGTCCAGGGGCCACGGCAGGTGCCGTCAACTGTGTGACTCTGGCAGGTGTTGCCACTGCAAGTTCCTCCCTCATGGGCTGTCCCGAGAGGACACCAAAGCCCTTTGCCAAGGAGCCTTCACCTATTGGGGGACAAACGGCCAAACCCAGACACAGAAACCCAAAGTAGGAAGAGGATGCCTCTGCCTATTTTGGGAAAAACAAATAGAGCTTCCAAGAGAGGGAGGGCCTGGGGGAGTCACACTCCCACCAGCCAGGCAGAAATCCGCCAGCTCCGCCCTGCAGCCCTCCCAGGCCAGGAATACAGAGGCGCTCAGGGCACCTGAGGCAGAAGAGAGTGGGCCAGGTCCCAAGGTCCCCACAGCAAGACCTGGGCTGTGCCAGACCCTGCCAGGCTCCAGCCACTTCCTGACCGAGAAACAACCCAAACAGCCAGACCATGCTGGAGAAGCTAGACAGCAGGTCACCGAGGCCCACAGACAGCCAGGCATCCAAAGAGCCGAGGACACTGAGCACCCACTGCCATCGAGGCCACCTGGGGCCCAAGGCCTGGCATCCAAGGAGGGTGGCATCCGCGCTGAGCCTGGACATCCCTTCCCTGGGGCGTGGGGCACCGAGACCATTAGCACGGGCGAGAGCAGAGACCAGGAGGGAAGGACCCAGGCCCACGTGGGCACAGGGCTCCCAGGGAGAGCAGCGGGCCTGAGGAAAGCAGAGCCCCCACCCTGCAGAGCTCCCTGGTCGTGGAAAGGGGGAGCCCCCGCCCCTCCCGACCAGCTGCAAGGAAGCTCAGCTGCCAGTCCCTGAGGGGTCCAGGCCCAGGACCCAGCCAGACCTGGGCCCAAACCCCCTCTGGACACATGGCTCCCCAAGGCACTGCCTCCCACGGGTCAAAGGGGAAAGGATGGGCACCTTCACCGAGGGTCCGCAAGATGATGTGGCATCCTGCCACACAGCCCACAGCCCCACCCCAGACCCCTCCCCTGCCTTTCCCGTTCCAGCGCCAGCCCCGCACTCACCTGGGGGCTGCCCGTGCCAAAGCCCAGGGTGGGCGTGGTGGGCACCGACATGGAGTGGCCCATGGGGGAGCTGATGACCGAAAAGGGCGGGCCCATGCCGTTGATGGGCGAGCTCAGGGTGCTGATGGGCGAGTGCAGCTGCCCCGGGGAGCCCAGCGAGGAGCCGATGCCAGGTCCCAGAGCGGGGTGCAGTGAGGGGGCAGCCATGGAGCCTCGCCCCGGTGGGGAGCTGAGGGACGAGGAGTTCACCTGGGTGGAGAAGTCTGCAAGACAAGAATCCACAGGAGAGCCAGGTCAGAGCAGGCGATCAGGGTGGACCCCTCCACAGCCCCCACCAACTGCCTGCTCCCTCGGGTTGCAGACAGGCCCACGGGAAGACCCCGGGCACCCCCAGAGCGGCTCCACTGGTCCAGATGGCACCCCCACATGAGGCCAGGCCGGAGCTCCCCTCCAAGGCACCGCCCCCCACCTGGGCCGGGCGTTAGGCTGGGCCCAAGGCAGAGGCTGCCATCGGTGTGCCCCAGATGCCCACCTGGACCCGCCCACCTCCACACCCCAGGCCTGTCTGCGCCCAGGAAACAGAGGGAGGAACGCCTGCGGCCAGGAATGGACAGCCCTCTGCCATCCCCGCAGGGGGTAGAGGTGAAGGCTGGGGAGTGAAAACAAGAGTAACAAGGGCTGATGTTCTCAGAGCACCCACGGCGCACCAGGAGCTGGCCTGGCCTCGGCACGCATGCACACGCGGGGTCAGAGCACGCGTAAGTGCTGTTATTACCCATTCTGTGGGCGGGAGAAGCAAGGCCCTGAGTCCTTAGAGGTGCCGTGGCAGGGCCAGGACTGGCTCCAGAAGCTGACCCTCTCCGAAGTCGGTGGCCCTAACTGCCAGTCCACGCCGCCTGGGCCTGCTCAGGTACCACAGCAGTGGCAGCCGAGATTGCGTGGCCTGGGGTCTGTTTGGTCTCATGGGGCCCCAGGGGCAGGAGGGGACCAGAAAGGTGGGAAGGGGGCACCTGGGGGAGCTTCCGGGTGGCCACGTGGAGGGGCCAGGTGTGTGCCAGGCACGGAGGGCAGCCCACAGAGGCCCGGAGAAGCTGGGCCCTCCCACACACCAGCCTTTCATCTTGGGGATTTCAAAGCCCCCAGCAAGCGTGAAATGAGGCCCCCAAGGGAGGGAGGCTCCCCAGGGTGACTCCACTGTCCACAGCTGGTCAGACCACCAGGGAAACATCAGGAGCCCCAGAGGAGGCCACGGACACAGCCCGCTCCGCCCGACACTGCCTCCCGCAGGCTGGGAGCTCCAGGCTGTCTCCCTCCCTTGCCGGCCTCGCCTTCCCACCTGCAGTGTGGTACCGCGGCCCTTCCGCCCCGAGATCACATGTGCTTCCGAGGAGCCGAGCAGGCCTGCGGACACATGGAGCGGCTATGACTGAACCCACATGCCCTAGGTGGGGGGACACACCCCGGTGTACCCCTCAACAGCCTCTGGAAGACTTCACCTCCCTGAGCCCCAGAGCGGCCATGTCCGGGCGCTCGCTGAGGGCCAGGCTGGCGGGAAGAAGCCCCGCGCAGGGCATGAGCATTCGCCGCCTGCGCAAAGGGGTCTCAGACGCCACTGCCAACACAGCTGGGACTGGCACGGGACCTGCCTCCGTCCTGCAGCTCGGGTGAGCCCAGCGCTCGTGCCAGCGCCAGCCCAGAGGCCAACCCCCCGTCCGGGAGCAGTCGCCATTCCCACGCTCCCTCCGTCGCATCCCTTCCCAGCGGGGGGCAGGAAGAAGCCCGGAAGCCACCTTCCGCCAGGCACCCTCCACGAACGGGTCCACGGCAGGGTGGGCCAGCCTGCAGCACCGACCCCGCCTGACTCGGGTACAGACTCCACCAGCAAACGAGCCTCTGCGCCCACTGGCAACCTTGCCGTTCACAAAATTGGGAATAAAGCATTTCGCTGAAGTTGAAAACGCAAACTATGGGTTCCAGAACCCGACGTTGGCGGCACCCACAGTGACGATCAGGACTGCACATCAGCCCCATCAGCCATCAGGCTCCCGGCGGGCGAGGACGTGGGACCGGGACCCACGCGTAAACGTGTCCACGTGGAGGCAGAACCCCCGGGGGGAGAAGGCCAGGGAGGGAGCAGCGAGGGGCCGAGAGAGAAGGCGGCAGGAGAGTGTGTCACCTGAGTCACCCGAGTCACCCGAGTCTGTGCAACGCCTTCACCGAGTCTTTGGCGCTGTCAGAACTGCCCCGTGGCACACTCCCAGAATTCCGCGGCCACTCCTGGGCCACCAGGGCACCGCCAGGACGGTGGGAATGCCTCATCCCCCCTTCACCTGCCCCTGGATGGGGACACGGGAGCCCGTTTCCTCCCTTTCCGGGCCTCAGTTTCCTCATCTGGGAAATGCAGACGGCACACCCCCCTACAGGGCCAGAGTCCATGCAGCCACCCGGGGCTGGGCCCTCCCCATCAGCCCAATCCAGAGAAGCAGCCCACTACCCTCAGAGAGGAAGGGACAGGAAAGCGAGACTGCCTCCGCACCAGGTGGCTGTGCAGACGTCTCCGCCAGAGAAGGGCAAGGGCGACCCTAGGGGCAGCCACCCGGGAGGCTGCGTCCAGCTGGGTCCCAAACTGCAGGACTGTGCGTGCAGAAGCCAGGCCGGGAGTGGCCCGACCCTAAGGCCCTGGCTGCCCTGGGGAAGCCACCTTTCCTCCTGGCCTCTGAGAACACGATGGGCATTTGAAGGCCAGGAGGGAAGTCGCTGCTGGATTCTCCCGGCTTCCCCGCCCAAAGCCCCTATTCCGGGTGTAACCACAGGGGCCCCTGAATCGGAGGAGGGGACTGCAGGGTTTCTGGGACAGCCCGCCAGACCACCCTGCGGGCTGGTCTCCTTAAGCCAGCTGTCCCCAGGACATGAGGGCCGGCCGGCCCAGACCCCTGAGAGGGGATTCCGCTGCTGGCTGGCTGTGCCCATCCACAGGGAGCACTGCTGCCGAAGGGGCAGGCCAGGGAGTGAAAGGCATCTCTCTGCCCTGAAACGCCAGCTCTCACAGCCGCTGCCGCGCAGGGCACCACGAGGACTCGGGCCTCGGCCTGCACAGACAGCGCCGGCCATGCAGCCAGGCGGGGTATCGCTCACTGCTCTCCCTGGCAGGAAGAGGAGGAGCGGCAGGAGAAAGCACCGGCCACAAGGATGGAGGGAAGGAGGGAAGGAAGGAGGGAGGGAAGGAAGGAGGGAGGGAGGGAAGGAGGGAAGGAGGGAGGGAGGGAAGGAGGGAGGGAAAGAGGGAAGAGAAGGAGAAAGGGACGGAGGGAGGCCTCAACTCTTTCCTGGCCTCCAAGAAACTGCCTGCACTCAGCTCGTTTGAAACCCCTGAGGAAGGGGAGCCAGTTTGGTGGGGGAGCAAACTGGTCAGGGAGGGCCAGGAGGGGTCAGGGAGAAAGGGCAGAAAAGAGGGAGGCAGCCCCCAGCCCGCCAACCTGTGGGTGTGGCCCCCAGATGAGGGTGGAGCCCCGGCTACCCGCCCCGCCCCAGCCTAACGGTGCAGGCCCCGTCCAGCAACTGCTCCAGGGGCTCCCGGCCACGAGCAATGCCCCCTGGCATGGCCCGCTGCCCCCAGGCCCCCACTCCAGGGCGCTTCCTGTTTACACAGAACATCCACAGCAGACACCTTCCCGGAGCCCAGCGACAATGGGCTGGGCGTGTTTTCTGGAGTCTTCTGGAGAGAGACGCTTTCTGGCCAGGAAGGGAATGTTAAAGAGAAAAGGCAAAAAACGCCTAAACATCTTCTACTTGCAGCAAAAGGCCCTGTCCACGTGCTGGCTCCGCCTTTTCCGGCATCCATCCATCCCCTCCATACGCAGTGACGATAAAGTGTTACTCTTAAAAAGTCACACTCTGGAGTGCAGGGCTGTCACCAGCTGGTCTCCACTGGGGGATCTGATGCTCCGTGTTCCCTCCCGTGGGGCGTGGCGCGGCCCTGGGAGCTCTCTCGGGCCAGCCTCAAACACCCAGACTGAACCTCGAGCCGGTGGCCACGTGGCCATCCCAGCACAGAGGGGCGGCCGAGCGGCCTCAGAGGGACAGGCCCTGGGTGGCAGAATCAAATCCGAGTCTGGAAACCTCAGAACCTGTAACACACAAGGCCCACGATCCCAGAACCTCACGCCCCTGTCACCCGCCAGGCCCCTTCAGCACCAGCAGCAGCCAGTGGGACCCGGGACTCTGAGAAAGGAGGGTGCAGCCCAGGTCACAGGGACCTCCAGTGACTCACACAGAGAGGAGAGCAGGCCCCAATTCAGGCAGGGGAAATGCCGCAGCAGTCCCCACATGGGCAAAGACACCTCCCTCGGCAGCTGGATTTCAATCCAGGAAAGCTGCATGGAAGAAGTGGTGGAGTGATCTCACCCTTGGCACAAAGCCGACTCTAAAATGCAACACCTGGAGGCCAACAGCAGAAACCACGAGGCAGAGACAGAATGCCCTGGAACACCTGGCACCCAGGGCAGGTGCGGAGCAGCTCCCCCCAAGACGGCAGATCTGGGGTGCTGGGAACTGAAAGTTCCATTTAGTAAAGGCGAAATGAAGAATGTTCTCATCACTTCTGCTGTCCGACAAGGCACAGGCTGCTCCTGGAGGGGAGTGAGCTCCCCACCACAACTGCATGCAAGCAGCAGCTATAACCACCGCCCAGGAACGGCCCCAGGGATACCTGTGTCCCCCCAAGGCTCTTTCGGAAGAGGTAAGAGACATCCCATCAACCAAAATTCCTGAGCTGCACGGGTTTCCAGGACCTCCTGCTCCCCGGGACCCCTTTCAGGAAGCCCGGGAACCCCCACCAACTCTCCTCTGGCCTCTGCCTGGCAGGCGGGGGAGGCAGAGGAGGTGATAGGAAACCCCAGCCCGACTGCAGCTGGGGCGGGGACGAGCCCCTCGGACGCCGGCGCCCTCCCGGGCAACCAAGGAAGCCAGGGGTCTTGGCGAGGGGGCTCAAGGCTCCTCCACAGGCCTCTGGACTTGGCAGCACCAAAAACGGCAGGGTCCAAACAGGCTGAAGGCCAGGGCGAGGGACAGGCCACGTGTCCAGATGGGTGAAAGAGGACACTGAGGTCCGATCCAGGCCCCAGCGGGCCCTGCAGGAAGCTGGTGGGGGGAGGAGGACGGCGGTCCCTTGGGGCTTCGAGGCGGGGCACACAGGATGGCACAGACGTGGGGGCCCAGGAGCAGAGAAGTGCGGGCGGTGGGGGGAAGCCCAGGGCGAGGAGCCTACGTGCTGAGCCAGCACCCTGCACCCCGCCTGGGGACCCCCCCGGAACCGAAACCCTGTGGCAGGCGGCTCGCAGGCCCCCAGAGCTTCCTGGACGCCCACCTCCAGCCCCCACCTTCCGGAAGTGCCGCTTCCCTGCCCGCTGGAGGAGGGAGAAGTGGCAGCCCTGGCAGGGACCGACAGGGACGTGGCAGGACCACGGCGCGTCGGGGTTTGGGGGAAGCGGAGGGTGGTTAGAGCAGCAGGGAGGAGGGAGGAAGCGTCCGCAGCCCCACTAGGTGAGGGCCCCGGTAACCGGGCAGGGCGGGCAGACGCGCTGCAACACAGGAGGGCTGGCTCGGTGAGCATGGGCTCCGGCCCGCCCTGGGGCCACAGGGCCCACGACTCCCTGGCCGAGGGATCTTGGGCAGCCCCTGAACTTCAGTAAGCCTCGGTTTCCCCTTCCACGGGCTGCCGTGCCGCCCAGAGGAAGGGGCCCTGCAAGCGCACAGCAGGGTGGGCTCTCAGCCCCGCCCTGTGCCTGCTTCCTGCCTCCCTGCGGAGGGCGGCGGAGACTCAGGACCTGTCGCCCCCAGCCCAGGAGCACGGCCCCACCCGCTGCCTCCTGGCCCACTGTGGACTTACAGCTCAGGTGGCCTGGGCTGGGATTTCAGCTCTTCTGGGGTCACCCCGCCCTTACCCTAACCAACAGCCCGGGACCCAAATCTCGGCCCCCTCTGAGGACACAGAGCCAGCCTGACCCTCCTGGGTGGTCAGGAGAAACTCATGCCTCCCTCCAACAAGAGCCTGGCGGCCCAAAGCAGGGTCTGCAGGGAGAACGAGGAACACAACGCCAGGAGGCCACCTCCCCCAGCCAGGCCCACCCACTGCGGCCACCAGGACTCAGGCCCTCACTCTCAGCCTGGGGTGGCCAGACCCGCCCAGGCACTGGAGGAGCCAGGAGAAAGGAGGAGGCACCGTACCCCAAGGCGGGTATCACCCTCACTCCACAGGCCCCTACCAGCAGTGGCTCTAAGGGCTGCCGGCCCCCGGGTGCCCAACAGGGGCTTCCTCCCCCACGGGCCCTACGGAGCCCACCGCTGACCTGCGCCAAAGCACGACTCCCACGTGCAGCCCTGCCCAACCCCCTCACGTGGACAGAGCGCCCCAGAGGCCCAGGTAGGAAGGGCCCTACCACGACCACCTGTTCCCATGGCTGGCCAGTGGGCCAGGAGGCAGGGGTGAGGCAGGGGTGAGGAAGTGGAGGGGGGAGGACACAGGAGGCCAATGCCAAGGGACAGGCAGGACTCTGCTGACCAAGGGACAGAGATTCAGTCCTGTGCTAGACACGACACCACAATCCCACCAGCCCTGAGCACGCGTGGGAGCGGGGAGTGACCAGAGGCCGTGGTCCCAGCGTGGACAGGCCGCTCCCAGGGCGCAGGAGGCCGAAGCTTCCCCATGAGCCTGAGGCATCCAGGCCTCCAGAGCAAGCCCAGGTGGGCTGGGGCGGGTCAGCCCTCAGGACTCCTGTGTAGACAATGCTTCTGTGAGCTCCAGCCACTCACGTTCCATTTGACCACGAGACCCTCAAGGATTCTGAACGCCAAAGCCACCTTTATGGTCACCAACCCTGTGCAAATCGGGAGAAAGCAGGGTCTTAACTCCCTGACACCTCGCCCCAGGAGGAACCACACCCTAGGCTCTCCATCCTGGAAGCCCTCCCCTGTGCCTTTCCAGCCCAGGAGGCTTCCGTGGTAGGGACATGCCCAGTCCCCCCCATGTGGGAGCAGGGGCCGGCTCGCAGCCTGGCAGACACAGGGCAGTGAGGGGGCGTGAAGTGAGGGCGAGAGGCCCAGGGTGCTACCTGAGGCCTCTGGTCCTGCTGTGGGAGGGCGTGCGGCACGTGGGCAAGACTGGCCAGGCAGCCCGGTCCCCAGGGAAACGGATGCGAAGACAAGGACAACCCAGATCTGCAGGACCCCCAGCCAGAGCCCCCGCCCCCACCCGAGACCCCACAACTTCCAGGGCATGAGAATGAGGAAGGGTGACTCACACACCTTGGCCTTCTCTGAGTCGCAGCCAAGAGAAAGCAACTAAGGCCCTTCAGTCCTGACTGTCCTCAAACTCCCAGTGCACAGGGCTCACCCCTTACCTAAGCCCCTCATGGAGACGGCCCCACCAAGGCCCAAAGGGTCCAGTGAAACCACTCTTGATAATAAAGCTCAGGGCAGGGCAATGTCTGTAAAGGCATCCAACAAGCACTCGACGACAAACACCTCTGTACCATCACCACCATCACCACCGTCATCAACGTCACCACCACCATCATCATCACCCCCACCACCACCACCATCCCCACCACCATCACCACCATCATCATCACCATCACCACAACCATCACCAACACCACTACTACCATCAACACCATCCATACCATCACCACCACCACCACCATCCCCACCACCATCCCCACCACCATCACCAACACCATCGTCACCACCACCACCATCCCCACCACCATCACCACCACCATCACCACCACCATCATCACCATCACCACCATCATCACCATCACCACCACCACCATCACCAACACCACTACTACCATCAACACCATCCATACTATCACCACCACCACCATGACCATCACATCACCATCACCACCACCATCATGATCACATCATTACCATCATCGTCGTCCCCATCATCACCACCACCAATATCATCACCACAACACCATGGTCATTCTCACATCACCATCATAACCTGAGCAACCCTTGTCCTCCTCCACTGTGCAGACGGGAGGCTGAAGCTCTGAGAGGCTAATGGGTTTTGCCATAAGTGGCAAAGGGATAAAGAAATGATGTTCCAGGTTTTCTTGGCCATCCTGAGCAAGCTGGGGGCTGGCCAGGGGCAGGAGGAACAGGAAGTGGTGCCCAGGCTGACAGCAGCCCTTGCCAGCCACTCGTACATCCTGGGGGTGCCCTGGTTGGACCCCGTGGTGGCCAGTGCAACTGGAGCCCTACCACGGTGAGGGAAGTGGAAAGCGTGGCCAGAAGAGGGTCTCCCCGTGACCAGCCAGCCCCAGGAGCACTCAGAAAGCTGAGGAGCAAAGACACCCCCACGCTGGGTCACTGGGGCCAGGGTCTTTGCAGGAAGCCACCTCTTCGTGCCCCCTCTCCTTAGAAGCCGATGGTCCCTGGGGGCTGTGGCTATAGGCCTCACACCTTCCCCTGATGCTTACAGCAGTTGCTGTCACCACTCACTGGGCCAGCGGGGCTCTGCCAGATGCCCACAGCAGCCACCATCCGGGGGCGCCCCAGGCACTGCGCGCCCGAACCACCATGGCACAGGTGAGGAAACTGAGCCTCAGAGCTATATCCACTCTCAAATTCTTCACAGCTCTGAGAAATGGGTTGGGGAAGGGAGCCATGGGGAGCACAGGACAGCCGGGAGGCGCAGGCCAGGCCCCTGCCAGCTCCCGCCCTCCCTGGCCCAGTCCCCAACTGTGTCGTGACCCCCTCAGCGCTCTGTGTGCTGCAGCGGGAAGACTCCGGGGCCGCTCACGGCTAACAGGTTGCAGGGCCTGCTGCGTGCTCGCCTCCCTGCTGGCTCCATCCCGCACTCGGTACGGATGCCCCGAACACCGGCTCAGGAAGTGCCCGCTCCCTACTGTCACACCCTCTTCCCCTTGACGCCAGGGTTTCCCAGTGTAGGGCAGAGCCGGGTTTTTAGGAGGCCTGTCCCAAGGGACTCGGGGGCGTGGGAGGACTGCAGTGACTGGCCAGTGGCTGTGGGACTCAGAGACCCACGCGATGCCAGGCCCAGGGCCACCTCCCACTCCAGGTGCCGTGCTTCCATCGTTCCAAAGGAGGCCCCTCCCCAGGTGCAAGCCACATGGCCATCACGTGCAGTGACTGCAGAATGGAGTCCTAACCCCAGGGGGCCTGGACCAGGGCCCCCAAATCTAAGACCAGGGACACCGAATCTAAGACCAGGGCCCCCAAATCTGAAGCCAGTCCTTTTAGGAGCATGCCAAGGCATCTGATTTTACAGGTAAACACTCCACATCACCCCCAGAGATGGCTGGGGGGCAAGGAGAATTCAAGTGGCCTCACTGATGAATGAGGTCACCCACTCATCCCAAGGACCCAGAGGTGAAGAGGGCCTGGCCCAGCCAGCCAGCACCAAGGAGGGAGTCAGGACAGTGCAGAGACCGGCAGCGCCCAGTGCCGGGGCCTCGGGGCCAGGACCACCCAGTCACGCTCCCTCAGCAGGTTCCCATAAAAGAGCCCCTGCCAGGGGGTAGAGGGACGAGGCGGGCTCAGGGCCGCCCACCCAGAAAGATGCCAGTCAACCCCAGAGAGTCCCAAGAGCTGCTTTCCAGCCCCAAGGTTTGTGCCCCTGCACGGAGTCCCCTCCCGTTGGCACGGCAGGCAGACCAACCCAACTGCCACCCAATGGCCGGGCCATGCCCCTGCCCGACAGACCAGGAAGGGCTGCCTGGGGCAGAGGCCAAGAATAGGTGGGAGTCAAGCCTCGGGCCCGGTGGAATCCCTGTGGCAGGAAGCGGGGCCACAGATGGACTGTGACGAAAGGGACAGGCCCCAGGAAGCTGGGAACCGTGAGCAGCTGCTGCGTGACATCCTCCCAGCCTTTGCCTCTGCAAATGGAGACTCTGACCCCGGGGCCTGGCCAGCACTGCTGCGCCAGGCGACTGTCAAGTTTCCCTAAAAACACAGTCTCTGCAGTGATAAAAGATGCTCTAAGCAGCAGCTGCCACAGCCCAGATACCCACTCCACATGCACGTCAGTCAGGCCGACATTTACTACACGAGATCACGGAAGTGTCAGGACCAGAGAGAGCTGTCCCCGTCCTGGAGAGGGGAAACCAGGGCTCAGGGGCGAGGTGCTTCCAACCCCGGAGTGAGAGATGCCCAGCCAGGCCCAGAGCCCCAGCTCCCTGCCCCTCGTACCCCCATACGTGTCACCCCTCGGCCAAGGCACAGCAGACACCCCCTGGGCCCTATGAGTTCCAGCAATGACACCCACCTTGGGGGACGGACACCAGCCCAAGGACCTGAAGGGACGCTCACCTCTCCAGGGCTTGGCCGGGGCTCCTGGGTGCCGTGGCCTCCCTTCCAGGCTGTCCCCCTGAACTGTCCCCAGCACCTCCATGGTGCCCGCCGAGACCTCTGAGGAGGGTGGGCGGGAAGGAGGGGAATTCCTGGAAAAACCCCGCCTGCTCCACGACCAGCCTCGGGGGTGAGGGGGCCCCAAGCCTGCGGGTTCTCGGGTGCAGTTTCTCTTCGACAGGAAAACAAATGATTCTTGTTTCATTTTGAGCCATTTTGCTCTTTGTGGCTCAGAGGCCCCTGCCCGCCACCACTCTGTCGCGGAACAGGCGTGCTTTCCACTGCCCCCCAGGGCTGTTCTCCTCTCTGGTTTCGTGTGCATTTCCGGCCCGCTTCAGGAACACACTGGCAGATGCTCAGGCCAGGTCCAGCCACAGCCCACCCAGCTGTGGCAGAGCATGGGGGGCACCATGCCAGGGGGCCAACAGGGCAGTTAAGTCGGGGACTCTGGAATGGTCAGGGCACAACTCCTGGGGCCCAGCATGGGGCTGACCTCTCCTGGGGATGTCCCCGAGTTCCCCCTGCAGCCCATGGAGCATCACCATTTGCAGACATGGTCTCGGATGCTCAAAGCAGCAGGGCGTGGCCACCAGGGCCACACAGTGGACAGAGGTAGGCCCGAGCACGGAGTCTCTGGAAGGCAGAGCGCCTGCTCAGTGCCCAGGGTTGGGAGTTGGGGCCCTTCCAGTCAGTCCTGGCTTTCTAAGAACTCCCCCCGCCCCGCTGCCGTAGCATAAGCCCCGGCCCACACCAGCAAGCGCGGTGTTGTCCCCATAGTAGAGGCTCACCCACGCCCGCACTGACTCAGCCAGCAGCACCCAAGCTGGGTGCCCGTCATGTGCGGGGGACCGGCTGGCGGGGTGTCTGCAGACCAGGGACAGAGCTCCACCCACAAGACAGACCGAAAACAGGATGTCAGCCCCCCAAGTGGGGCTTCCCCCAGCCAGACGCAGCATGGGCGCCTCCTTGTGCGATCACCGCGCCGGCAGAGGCCGACCCGATGCTCACTGCCGGCTCCTGCAGCACTCAGCCTCGGCACGCCCCTCCCACCCTGCTGGAGACCTGGGTCAGCTGGTCCCCAGCAGCCTGCTGCCCTGTCCCCGCGGCACCCGGCATACCAGGGCCCACAGCGCTGACGGGACTGATTCCCAAGCTGAGAATCTGACCCCCCAGGCAGCCAACACTTTCGACCCTGCTGTGTGCCAGACCCTTCTCCCCTTCCTCCTCCACAGCCCAGGGAGAACAGACTGGGCTCCACTCTGCACCAGGGAAGTGGGGGTCCAGGAGGCGAAGGGGACCCTTGCCCACGGAATCCAGGCAAGCACGGGGCCAGGGCCACTGACTCCACAACTGCCATCCTTGTCCTCACAGGGGTCTGACCTAGGGCCCTGTGCCCCTCCCCCACCAATAAGCATTGATCTGGGGCTGCTGTGGCAGCAGGAGGGGACCTGAGGGTAGACAGGTGGCAGGCAGCATCTGTGCTCTTGGCCGCTGCCCCAAGGGCCCGAGGTGGGGCTGCAGGGAGCACCCTGGGGGACGCCAGCTGAGCCAGCGAACCAGAGGGCCTCCGGGGGAAGGGGAGGGACAGGCAGGCCGGCTGGCAGCCGTGAGAGCCACGCTCTGGGCTCTGAGGATCACACCACATCTGCATAGCCACCCCGCCGGATGCCCACCAGCCCCCTCTGTACAGGTGAGAGCCAGAAGTGGCCAAGTTCAGATCTGGCCCAGGCCAGCTCGACAAACCATCTCCACTGCTGTTCCCTTCCCTGGTCACTTGGCAAGGGGGCCACTGTCCACTCTGTTGCCCCCAGAACATTCCACGGCCCCCAATATGCCCCCCAAAGCCCCCAGCCCAGAAGCACTGAGCCCTGGCCAACGGAGGCAGCCTCTGCTGCCCCCACCCCAGTGCCCTTTCTGGCCTGCTTGGCCTCACCCGCATCCACTCCTCTGGACCCCACGGGCAACCCCCAGGGACTGGCCAAGGCCAAGGTCAACACGGGGGGGAGGTCCAGCAAAACTGCACGTCCACCGTTTACGCCTCTCCTGGCAAATACGCCTGTCCTGGAAAATAGCTTCCGTGAATGTGAACAGCATGCGTTTCTGAACACCCAGGGACAGGGGGAGGGGCGTTGGCTGGGGGCATCCATGACAGGACCAGTCACGTGACCAAGGTGGCTCTGCACGCCCAGGGGCCCAGGCGTGGTGGGGATGCCAGGGGGCCCAGCTAAGGGGCAGGTGGAGCCAGACGCAGAGGCCCCGAGGCCACAGCCCCGGAGGACAAGCCAGGCATGCAGCAGCCACCGGGTCACACACCCTCCGGAGAGAATGGGGGACGCCCATGGCAGCACCTGGTGGGGAGGAGCAGGCAGACCAGCAGCACACCCCCCAAGGCTTCAAGCCACCCCAATTCCCAAAACTCGAGCGCAATCCGCAGTGAGGCAGCCCCCACCAAGCAGGGAGGTTCAGTCCCTCCAGAGAATGCCCAGCACGCGGGACACCCAGGAAACTCTTAGCGCCTGGCCCCGAGAACACCCAGCTGCCACCCGGCTGGTCAGGAGAATGGGGCAAAGAAAGGACCATAAACTGCAACCTCATGACCCCATCCCCGACCCAGACTCATGAAGACCACAGAAGTGGGCCAGGAAAGCCTGACACGCTGAGCGCCGCTGCCGCCGACGCGAGAAGCTAAAAACTCACACACTTGACTTAACGTCAGTTGCCTTGCTCAGGGCCTACGAACTCGACGTCACACACAACGCTAACACTCTGCTTTGGATGACTTCCCAGAGAACAAGCGCTCGGAAAGAGGTGAAAGTGGTAGCCAGAAACGATAAAGGAAGGCGACGGGCAGTGCCGAGCCCAGAGACACACAGAGTGGGCTCCTGGTCCCCAGCAGGTCACCAGGATACGCATGCAGGGCAAGGCACACCGTGTGCCTGCCACTGGCAGACATAGCAGAACACAGGAAACGCGTGTGTCCGCGTGTGGCACTTCACAGCAAGGTGCCCAGCTGCACACCGCGTTCCCCCTTTCAGGTGTCTGCTCCAAAACCGAGTGCCCCCCAGAGACGGCCCGGCCCAGCCTCCTCCGGCGTCCGCCGCTAAATGCACGTGCCGAGCGCGGTGGTCTGAAAGTCCACAAACTGCAAAAGCAAGACGGTCCAAGCTCACACCCGGGCCAGCCAGGTCTGGCTCGAGTCCCTCCCCCAAGCCTCCCCGAGGCCTTGGGAAAGTCGCTTCACAGCTCTGAGCCTCAGTTTCCCCTGGGACGTGGGCGCAGAGAGCGTGTGTCCTTGTAGGGACGGCTGCGAAGACACAGAGGCTCCGTGTGGGCCCTGGCACACAGTGCGTGCCACGTAACAGACGCCAGGTTGTGAAAAAGAGGAGGTGGGGTGTGAGCCTGGGCCTGGCAGGGGCGAGGGGCCTGGGAGCCTGTTCTGGCCTCTGCCAGCACGACAATGTGGGCCCTCTCCTCTAGACCAGGACCCGCCGATTCCAGCGCCCCTCCCCGCAGAGAGGGGCTGCCAGACGGCACAGGGCTGCCCAAGCAGCCTCCCCTCTCGCCCCACCCACGCCGCAGGCACGGCAGCCACGGCAGCCACGGCAGCCAGGCCAAGTGCTGGGCCATCCACCCCAGGCTGGCTCCAGGCAGCCAAGCCTCCTGCCACTCCCTCCAGAGTGCCCCGACGCCAGGCCCAGGGGACGGGGCCAGGTCCACTGCACTCTTCCAGCTGAAGTCCCTGCCGTGCGCCCAGCCTGTTTCCTCACCCGTGAAAGTGCAGCAGAGCCAGCCCCCCAGGGGTCCCCCACAGAGCCTCCGGTGAGGAGAGGGAAGAAAACAGCCCCTCTCCCGCCCTGGCACACAGCCTGGAGCCCCTTTCTTCGGGCACGATCTGGTCTGCAGGGGGCCTCTGGCCCAGACTCCCAGCGGGGACGGGGGAGCCCACAGCCCGGGCCTCAGGCTCAGGCTCTCACAGACCCAGGGCTGGCGAGCTGACAGAGGCAGCCTGGGAGGACTGGACACCTGTAAGACACCCTCGGCCCGGCCAGGCACGAGGTGTGCGCGGCAGCCGTGGCCAGGTGAAAAGCAGGCTCCCTGGAGCTGAGTCTCCTGGGCCCAGCCCCGGCCCCCCGCCCCGACGCTCCTCTCCCAGGTCCTCTCCCCCTACCCCCAGCAGACTTATCACGAGTCCCACACCCACAGGCAGGACACGGGCACCCTCCCAAGCCTCACCATCCCCGTGCCCACCAAACCCGGCCCTCACCTGCCAGCCACCTGGGGTCCCCCACCCGCCAGGCCAGGCCACCTCCCGAAAGAGAGGCGAGGAGGTGCAGCCTCATGGTGAGAGCCGGAGAGAGGTCCCACCATGGGGGTGGCCCCATCAGCCCCCGGCCTGCCGGCTCGGGGTCCCACGGCGTCGGGCGATGCAGCGTGGTGGCTCGGGGAGCAGGCAGAGTCTGGGGGGAAGAAGCCAGGAGAGCCGGCGTCCCCTCGAGGCAGCCTGGAACTGGCTGGGAGCGACTGGCGCTCACACTGGCCCAGCGGCCCAGTTCCCCTTTCCCGGGGCCACCCGGCCCACCACCCTCGCCCAGACACCTGTGACCACAGGCCGCTCCCATTGGCCAAAGCCAAGAGCTTCTTGGAAGAGGACAAAGACCCTGGCCTCATTTCCTCATCCGAGGCACGACCATCACAGCCTGCAGCTGGCGCAGCAGATGGACTGTCACCAGCCGGGGCCTGGGCAGAGGGGAAGGGCAAGGCCTGGCATCGGGCAGACCTGAGTTCAAAGCTAGCTCCACCACCGCCAGCTGCCCAGCTGTGGGCGAACTGCTGACCTGGCTGATGTGCTTCCCCTCTGCATGCTGGGGGGCCGTGGGAACAGCAGGATGGACCTCACCTCTGGGGGCTTCAGGAACACGAGAGGGAAGGAGGCCCCCCGTGGCCCCTCGCCTCCCTCCAGACACACGACAGGGTCATTCTTCCGAGGCACAGAACACCTTTTGGGGCCCATAAGCCATTAGCCAAGCCCAGGGCCGGCGTGGGGATACGGGGATGCGGCCTCAGCCTCACCAGCCCTGGCACACAAGTGGGGTGTCCTCAGTCCCTACCCCTGGGAGGCCTGAAGCCCAGGCAGCTCTGCCCACACTGGGCTGCCCCGCCCAGGGTACAGGGGCCGCGGCCAGGCAGCCAGCCCTCAAGGAGGCTGTGGGGGCAGCTCTGAACGGCAGGCACTCACAGCATGCACCGACCTGTGCCCATCCCAGGCCGGCCCTGGGGACAGGCTGCCTAGATGTCACCCAGGACTAGATGGGGACCAGAATTCTCCCGTGGGAGACCCCCACACACTCGCACCCATCTGAAAACTCTTCTGCAGGCGGCGCCCCTGGGAAGGAGGCCAGGCTGGCCTGGACCGCAGGCGGGCGCCGCCCTCACCGGAGCTCATGGAAACCCCGACGGCCACGGCAGCCCACGGCACCGGCAGCCAGGTGGCAGGCGGGACACAGGTGAGCTCCGCTCTTCCCAGAAGACTCTTCCCGAACAGAGCCAGAGGACCCTCACGTCCTGGCTGATGGCCAAGTGGCAACTCTGCCTTGGTCTCCCCGCCAGCCCCTCCGGGCCCCTGGCCCCAGCACAGCCTCCACTGGTCCCCGCAGTGGCCCCTGCGCGCTCTCCCCAAAACCCAGCTCGCCTCACCGCCATCAACATCCACACTCTCCGGAAACTGCGGAATTCCCGATTCCCGGGCCTGCCCCCACCCCAGGCTGTCCCGAGCTTGCTGTGTCTCTGCTGCCTGTGACACCCTTGGACCCCGTTCTTCGTCACCGGGGATTCACGTCACGGCTTGCTGCCCCCTGCACCCCAGGCCCAGCCACACGAGCAGGTGCCCCATGATGTCTGCCAGTCTGGGTTCCAGGACAGTAAGGGAAGTGCCGGGTCACACCGTGAAGCGGAAGGGGTCTGAGACTCCGGGCTCCAGCTGAGGGACACGGGGCATTTGCCACGCTTTCCCTCAGCCTGCGTTTTCCTGCCACAGACATGTGTCATTTTCCTAATGACAGAAGACCCAGGGCAGACGGTCCCTCAACCTCCTCGGTGTTGGCCGGGATCCCTCATTCCCTTCTCTCTGGACGTGCCGGCTCCCTGCTTGCCTGGCTCAGGGCCCGGCACCACAGCTGGACAAGCCCACCCAAGGGACAGGGCACAAAGTGCTCCTGCCTGGAGTGAGGGTGACAGCCCAGCCTGCCTTGTCCTCGCCCAGCCCAAGTCAGAGGCTTCCACCCCAAAGGGCATACCATGCCAGCTCAGCTGCAGCTGGTGATCAACCGTGACCCCCAGATCCTCCCCAGCCGCCTGAGGGATCCTCTTGGCAGATCCCAATGAGCCTCATGGCCTGAAAACTCACTCTGTCCTCGCAAGTGGCCAGGCAGGATGAGGTGCTCGGTGCCGCCTTTCCACCCATCCCCAAGGCTTGACCTCAGCCCCACCGGGGACAGGCGGGCCCGGGACTGCAAGGCTACCTCTCAGGGCCAACGCCGAATCCTGCCTCAGCCGGGCGAGAGCCAGGCCCTGGTCTTGTCCTCCCAGCCTGTGACACCCCTCCAACCTCCTGTGGACCTGCCACAGCCCCCCAAAACCACCTTGCCCTGCCCTGGCATGGCTCAGCGATGACAGAGAGACCCACTCCTGGCCCAGCCAACCAGCTGCAGGCCCCGCCCACCAGCTGCAGGCCCCGCCCACCACCTAGGTGGCCCCAGGTGTGGCACAGGGTGCCCTGGGGTGACACAGCCTGGGCACTCATCCCTCCACAGCCCACCTGGGCCTGCTGACACCTGCGGAGGCCTCTGGTAGGACTTGGTGCTCAGATGCGTCCACCCTGCCTGCCCTCGCCCCCCACCTCTGCGCACAGCCCAGGGCTGCAGCCGGGGCACAGCCAGGTGGCTCCCAGCCTGCTGAACCCCTTTGGCCGGACTCTCGCCAACCAGGTCCTGGGCGGCCAGGACAAAGGTGCTCCAGCATTTCACGAGCACTGAGAATGCATCAGGCACTGAGCCCAGCACCAGGGCAGAATCCAGAGTAATCATGAGCGGCCTCTGGGGGGCAGAGCAGCAGGGTGGGGAGCAACTTGCCCAGCAGGGAGCCAGCCCAGCAGGGAGCCAGCCCTCCCACACACACCTCTTCCAAACTCTGCGAGGCCACATCGGGTCTGCAGCTGTAGTCGGCCACCACAGGGGGTCACACCACCAGAACTGGAAAACCAGACACATCAGAGCCCCTCCCCAGAGAGCCGGCTGTTTACATCACCAGCACTCCACCACGCGGCCCCTTTGGCTTCAGCTTCCCGCCACGCCTAACTGCAGGGGCTGCTGTGTGCCCTGAAGGTGACTTCCCTCACCCCAGCACCCCATGAATCCCACAGACCTGCTGTTCCGTCGATGCTCAGGGGCCCATCCTGCCCGGCCCCTGCCTCTGGTCCACCCGGCCAGTCCAGCAAACCCAAGACGGCAGCCAGGGGCCTCCCCGGGGACAGGCCATGGGGCAGGACGTCTGCCTGCCTCTCAGTCCTGCAGGCTTGGCCCCCTCTCTCCTGCCGGCTGTCCTGGACCTGCCCCAGCCCAGCTCTTGTGTCCTCGGCACCTACTTCTGGCCCCCAGGAGGTCCCACCTGCCCCACCGCAGCCCCCTCTACCCTCCCCAGCCTCACCCTTCCCCATCAAGGTGCCAGAGGCTGGAGCCTGGGCCCTGGCCAGAGCCCTCTGGGCCCAGTCAAAAGCAAACACACACAACACCACCCAAACCTCAGCTTCCTTCCTCCCCGCACGCGGCCGGCAGAGAGAGTTTGAGCAGGCAGGGGCGCAAGGGGGTGGGGAGGCAGGCGCCAGCCCCAGGGCAGTTAAATTTAGCCCCCAGTGGCTACCCTTGGCGGAGGCACGGCCACTCCCTCTGGCTCACATCCTGGCGGGGGTGTGCACGTGGTGGGAGGTCCTCACGGAGACCACGGGGCCACCAACGAGGCCCAGCTCACCTGCTGGCCTCTCCCAAACTCCTGGCTCTGGGGACAGAGAGCGAGGCCACACCTGGGACCAGAAGCTGCAGCGCCCACACGCCCCAACGGTGCTCACCAGCCCTAAGCAGCCCCCACTAGAGGCTGCACCCATTCCTCCCGCGGCCCCACGCCCAGGGGCCGGTAGCCACTTCATGGAAGGCCTAACGTGTGGGACAGGAACTGCGGTGCTGTGCCCAGCTGAGGACCCCGGAGGTCAAGGGCTGATTCTCAGTGAAGCTTCCCCCACTACCCAGAGCCACTGAGGAAGACAAGCAGAGCCAGGAGGCCCCCACCCGAACCCACCCACAGGTCTCTACCACTCACTGACCCAGGCCAGCCCCACCTACCCCTACCAGAGGGACCCTGTGGCCACGGGGAGGGGCGGAGGACACCACGTGGGCCGTGGCATCCTGCCCTGCCCTGCCCAGCCCCACCTCCTGCTGCTGTGGCCATCAGCCCCTCTCGGCCCCAGGCCTGGCCCCCGGAGCATGCACAGTCACTCCCTGCAGGTCTTCCTGCCACGGGCACCTCCTCCAAGAAGCCTCCCTCTCCCTCTCAGACAGAGTCCCAGCCCCCAGAGAGCCCTCAGAGCACCCTGGCCCTGCCGGTCAGTGCTGGCCCAGGTCTGAGTCCACCGCCCCAGACTGGGCTCCAAGGACAGGCAAGGGCTGCTTCATCCCTGGACCCGGCCCCAGGCCAGGCACTCTCTGGCCACCCGCTCCCCACCCCTGCCTCGTCTAGCCTCTGCAGCCCCGAGACCGCCCAGCCAGCCGTCCACCTCCCCAGGGCCTGCCGTGACCGTCCCAGCCCACGTCTGTCCTTCCTCGAAGCAGTGCCCACCGCAGCAGCAAAGCACCAGCCGCTGAAGCTCAGAAAAGGCAGACTCCTCGCCTGGGTCACAGAGCCGGATCCGACTCTGCCCCGCGCAGGCCTGCACCACCCGCCCGGGGCCGCAGTCCCCAGAGGCTTCTCCTGGGCTCAGCTCTCGCTGCGGCAAATGGACGGGGTGGGGCGGGGGGATCCCAACCCCAGGTGGGAGGTGGGAGCGGCCAGAGGCCGGAAGCCCGCAGCCCCCAACCCCACGACTGGCAGCCCTAGAGCCCCGGGAGGCCTCGCCAGACCTGGGTGACAGGGAACTGAGATGAGAAGGGGCCCAGGGAGGCTGGGTGGCCACTTAGGGCGGCACTGCAACAGAGGGCCAAGGCCCTTCCCATGTCTGGTCCCTGGACACCCCAGCTACGACGGAGGGGCCCGTTTCCGCCTGCCTCAGGCCCACAGCCCTCCTCCCGGGGATCTGGCCATCGCGAGGGTGCTGTGAGGTGGCACCTGCCCCTTGTGGACACTGGCTGCCGGAGGCTGCCCTAACCCTGCCCCACCCGGCCCTACGGCGGGGGCCCCAAGCCCTGACCTGGCCCCCGGCCCACGTGCTCCCCGCCTCCCGCACAGGCCCCGGCAGCCGGCCTCTGCCTGTCAGCTCACTGCGGCCCCACCGCCCCCTCCTCCCAGGATGATGTGACTCAGGCGGCCGCCCTGAACACACATACCTGCCCGGACTTGACACTGGCGGACAGCGACAGCGCCACCGCGCACAGCCCATGGGCGGCAAGACGGACCCTGGGAACCTGGGGTCCCGAACCCCGTGGGGCCGGCCAGGCACTGCACCACCCCCCAGGGGCCACAGGAGAGAGACCCAAGAAGGTCGTGCTCTGCAGGGAGCAGGGGAAAGTGCCCTGCCGGGCTGGAGCTCCCAATCCCGGGGGCCAGGGCCCTGAGTAGCCCTTCCTGCTATAAGGGGGAGAGCCTGGGGCTCAGACGGAGCCAGAGAACAGTGTGCCTGTGGGTGTTCACTGCACTGGGGAGGCTGGAACCTTCAAACGCAGGTCCCAGGGGCCCATGCCCACCACACAAGGCTTCCGGGTTTTGGGCTCAAGAAGGTGGAGCTTTGTCCTGAGGGAGTGCTGGGACCAAGGTCCCTCGTGGGCCACAAGCACAGAGGAGCTTGGCGGAGCCTGGCACCTGCTTAGGCCAGGGCCTGAGAGCCTCTGTAAGTCGAGGTGTCTTGCCCAGCCCCCAGGAACAAGGGGAGAGTGGGGAGGGGCTCCGGACAGGACAGCGAGGCCCCGCCCACTGTCGGGGTGCCCTGGGCTCAAGGCCTCCGAGGGGCGTGGACGTACCCAGGCTCAAAGGCCGGGCTGAGCCCCTCACGCAGAACACCCTGGGCCGCCTCGCCTCACTGTCCCAGGGAGCTCTCCTCAGACTTCCCCAACGTGGCCCCTCAACCACAGGCCTTGGACACAGACCCCAGGGACGGCCAGGAAGTGAAGGGAGGCCCCATCTCAGGACGACCCCTGGAGCGCCTCAGCCCACAGTCCTGGGTGCTCACCTGAGGGCAGCCTCCCCCCACCTGTCACGGAGCCCCCCACCCCCCTGGATCCCCCCACCTGTGCACAGGACACCGTCCCTCAGCAACTGCCGGCACTGTGAGGGCAGGTCCAGGCCCTGCCATCAGGGCACACACGGGGCCAGACGGAGGTGGGTCCTCACCTGGAGCCTGTGAGTGGGGCGGGGCGGGGTCCTCAGGAGACTTAAAAGCAAAGGGATGAGGAGGGCAGAGCTAGGCAAGGACAAGCAGGTTAGGCAGGGAACAGCACGAGGTCAGGTCCTGCTGTGCAGAGGAGGTGTGGCCGGAGAAGGGCGGGGCTGGAGGCGTGGGCAGCGCAGACTGGCTCCCGAGAGCCAGCGGACAGGAGCGTGACCGGTGGCAGCTGCACTTGCCGACCGACTGGTGGACCACGGCAGAGGTCCGGCCCTCGCCCCTGCAGGAGGGAAGGCAGGGGCCCGTGTCCCACCTGAAGCCAAAGCAGAACCTCTCTTCCCGACAGAGGATGGAGCAGGACAATCTGAGTCGGGAAACAAACCTGACTCGCAGCCAGGACGGCCTGGCTCCCACCCTGGATGGGCTCCAGAAGTCTCCTGTGGCTGACAGCGTGGCCAGGCCAGGAGGCCGCCTGGGGGCAGGACCTTGCTGGAGCCCTACGGGCAGCGGACATGGTGAGGCTGCAGCACTCTGGAGCCCTTGGTCTCCAGGGGACCCTCCCTCCGCAAAGCCCAGGTCCAAACCCTGTGGGGGTCAGCACTCCCACCCTCCACGAGACCCTAACCCACCGACCAAGCCTGGTGGCCCACAGTCCCGAGGCTGGCTGGGGGCACCTTAGCACCTGGCCCTGAGCAAATAAACCAACGACACCCACACTCCCCTCCAGGCCCCAGGACCCTCACAGAGCCAGGCCCCACCTCCCTGCTCTACCTTCAAGATGTGGGGTAGCCATGGCCCCTCAGGTGGCAAGAGTCAACCTGCACAGGGCAAGGACCCCACACGCAGGAGTGGGACGAGGGTCCCGCTGCAGGGCCTCGGTGCATGACCACCACACGGCAACGCTCCGGCCGGCGAGGTTCCCGACGCGGACCCAGCTGACGGAGAACTGGCTTCTCCCACGGTGACCACAGCAAGAACCTGCCCCTGACGCAGCCGGGGCCGCCTGGCACCCCAGCTCAGGGCCTGGCCTGCACTCTCTGCCCTCCCATGCCTGGCCCAGAACCCACGGCACTGCCAGTTTCCTACAGAGCTCATGCCCAAGGCCCAGTCAGTGTGGAACCTGCCCACCACCCAGGGCACCGCCATCTGCCCATGTGGCCACCGCTCCAGGAGGACAGCACGGGGACAGGCCAGGGGTCGGCTGATAACAAGCCGCACATCCCCTTGGTTCCAGGGCGGCCGCCTGCCCCAGCTCTGTCCTGACACTGGTCCCTTCCTGGCACACTCAGAGGCCAGCATGGCAAGAGGGCCCCCATTCGGCACTGTCACCTCGGCTCTGCAGGACAGGGTGGGGCAGGTTCCTGAGGACAGAAGTCAGTCTGGACAAGAGAGTGTGACAGATTAAAACACACACACGGGAGAAAGGAGGGGAGAAGTCAGATGTCGGCATAAAAATCTCCAACCTCTGGAAGAATCAGAGGGTCCTCACTGCACCCCAAATCCAGCAGGGAGCAGACACGGCGCACGTGGACTCAGGTCACGGATGCCTGGGGTTGAGACCCCAGCACCACCCAGAGGCACTCGACACCTGACGGAGTCTCGGGATGCCACGCAGCCTTCACAAAAGGATACGTGGCAAAGGAAGCCCCGGGCTGTGGGGCGTCACCCAGACGCCCCCTGGGAACCCCGCCACTGCCGAACGTGCCCCACCCCGAGGGGAGAACTGTAACCACGGCCAGCAAAGCTGGACGGATAAAGTAACTGCACACAGTCACGGCAGGAACTGAAGAAGAACCAGTGCCAAGAAACGGACGCATCCCCAGGCGAGGCCGAGGGAGGGCCTGCCACAGACGGCGGTCGGGAGGCGGGGTGCTGAGATCTCACTCTGGGGCACACACAGGGAAACGTCCCCAGGCTGCACAGGGCCGACGCGCGTGTTCCACGGAGCCGCGAGTGACGCCTCAAAACACAGGCCCAGCCTGAGCGAGGCCAGCCCCGCACAGTGTCGCCGTCGGGCCCAGCGCTCTGCACCTCCCCGGCCCCACCTGCTGCGGGGTCAGGGCTGCCAGGCTGAGTGAGGGGTCAGGGACAGCGCAGGGAGCATGGGGCCAGGACACACGGACGCCCAGAGGTCAGCCTGGCCCACCCGCTTGGCCGGCCACCACCGAGAGGAACGCGTCCTGTGCCCCCCAGAAACCAACGCTGTGACTCCCTCCCTCCCGAGACCTGCAGCCCACGCAGGCCCACGCCGGCTCCTCAAGCACGGACCCTCCCTGGTCTCGCTGCAAGGAGCCAGGAGGGTCCCTCTCCCAGCCCTGCATCTACAGATGGGCCAGATGCACATGGCCGACGCCCCACTTCCACCCGTGAAGGGCGGCCAGAGACGGGTGGTGCCAGCAGTCTCCGATTACCCAAGATGCATCAGACAACATGGACCCCATCTGGTTCTTCCAGAAACTCTGTATCACCTTCTCGCTACCAGGAAGAAGATGAGACTCAGACATAAAATTCAACCTACCCAAGGCCACACAGCTGTCCAGCCAGGGGTCGGACTCTGACACCAAGGCTGCCTGAGCGCAGGGAGAGGGGAGGGCAGGCAGCTGCGGACGGGGACGTGAGCAGAGCTGGTCCGGCCACCTCTGGCCCACAGGGCAGCAGCGGGCCCTGGTGGGATCTCTGCCCCCACAGGGGGATGGAGGTGCAGCCTGAGGGACACTGGCACACGCACGGGTCAGAGCACAAGACACACACGTGCACCCGCACACGCCCTGCCAGGGCCCAGAAGCTCCTAGAATCCCCCAGCCCTGGGACGATGCCCCGGAGCCAGCCAGCGCCGCCAGGTGCCAGGATGGCTGTGACTGTGCCAGCCCCGGGGCTGAGGACGCCCAGAAGGCCTGCCCACCCCACAGAAAGGAGTCCTTCCTCCGCCCCCACCACAGTGGGGTTGGGGGGACATTCCCTCCTTCCCGTGGAGGATCCCAACTTTGACAGAAACCGAAGATCTGAATTCCATTTTTGTTTTAAAAAATACCAAGACCTGGCCGGGCGCGGTGGCCCACACCTGTAATCCTAGCACTCTGGGAGGCCGAGGCGGGTGGATCGCTGAAGGTCAGGAGTTCGAGACCAGCCTGAGCAAGAGCGAGACCCCATCTCTACCAAAAAAAAAAATAGAAAGAAATGATCTGGACAACTAAAAATATATAGAGAGAGAAAAAATTAGCCAGGCATGGTGGCGCATGCCTGTAGTCCCAGCCACTCGGGAGGCTGAGGCAGGAGGATCGCTTGAGCCCAGGAGTTTGAGGTTGCTGTGAGCGAGGCTGATGCCACGGCACTCACTCTAGCCCAGGCAAAAGAGTGAGACTCTGTCTCAAAAAAAAAAAAAAAAAAAAAAATACCGAGACTTGTTACTATCTACCCGTGTACGGAGAAGCAAGGCCAGGCCACCGGACCTCGGGCGAGGGGGGCAGGGCTGGCTCGTCTCCCCTTTGCTTGGCTCTGCAACGGGGTGCAGGCGGCTGGGTTTTACTGTTTGTTCCGTGGGGCTGGGCATGGGGCTGGGGTGTTTTACAGCGGCTCGCACAACTCACGCCGGAGTGCCGCTCAAGCCAAACGCAACACTCCCGTTCCTCCACCACACAGCGGACGTTCCAAAGCGCCACCCGCCCCGCAGCCCCCACACCTTCTCCCGAAAGAGCTGCAATGACACCCGGGAGCCCTGTGGAGGGCCCAGAGCCCCAGGCCGCCCGCTGCACACCCCAGGCTGCCTGCTGGCCTGGCCTGTGTCCCCGGCTGTAAACTGAGCCCGCTGACCCCGCTCACTCCTAACTACCGCCAGGCCCATCATGCAAACAGTCTCCGGGCTGACCCCGGGATGAACCAGGGTTTATTCTGGGCCAGGGCTTGCCTGGAATCCTCTGCCCGGACCAGCTTTCCACAGCATCCAAGGCCCACCCGAGACCCCACAGCCTCCCTCCGTGACCCCAGAAGCCATGTGGCTCTGCAGGCAGGAAGGTTTCCTGGGGGCCCAGCCAACCCCAGCCACTGGCACCAGGCCTCGCGCCCTCCCCTCGCCCGCCCCCCACCTGTGCTCTCCGCCCTCAGCCCTGGGTCGTTCCAAGAATGCGCCAGGCTCTCTCGCCTCTAGCCTTGAACATGCCGTTCCCTGGGCCTGAAATCTCCCCACCTGCTTCCTGGCTCGCTCCAGCCTGGCTCTGTTTTACTGACACCTCCTCCAGGACGCCTTCCCTGAGCCCCCCAGCCAGGGTAGGGGCCTCACCTCCTACGCACCCCGCAAGCACTCACTACGGTGCGGGGCGCGGCCAGCCACTGGTGCAAAGCTGCCAAGGTCTGTGGGCTATACAAGGTAGGGCCTGGCCCAGAGCAGGTGCCACATACAGACTTGCTGAATGGACAGATGGGGTGGGGGCTGGGAGAGGAGGAGCAGGTCCCTAAGGACCAGTCAAGCAAGCACCAAGTTTCAAAGAGGCCCCAGGCAGGAACCCAAGGCACTGACAAGCTATGCAACCCCAAGCAGGTTAAACGACCTCTCTGAGCCTTTATTTCCTCTTCTGCAAAGAGATGTCACCGAAGAAGGAAGTGGCTGGAAGGCAGAGGTCTGAATTTTAACGTCCTCTTGGCCGCCCACGTACTGTGCCTCCCCAGGCAGCTGCTCCCCTCTCTCGGGGCCCTTCTCCTACTGTGCGCCAGCCTCCGACCCGCACTCTCTGGGTGTGCGGAGGGAGCACTTCCTCGGCGCTGAGCACGTGCAAGTGGGGGGTCGGGAAGGAAGGCTGAAGGACGCCCACGGGAGGCCCAGGGACCTGGGTGGAGGGCCGGGACCCTCCGGCTTGCCCAGTGTGCGTCGGGAGGGCGGCCAGGCATTCTCACCCTCTCAGGCCGGCAGACGGCCGGGCGCCGCCCGCGCTGGGGAAGTGGCGAGTGGTCACGAGACTGGCCTTTCCTCTCCCATCCCACGGGTGGTGGGCGCCAACTGCTGGCCAAGCTCCACCCCGCGGCACAGGCACTGCCATCGGCAGATTTGAGTGGAGTTCTGGCCGCGCCGCTCGGGACCGGTGGGGCCGCAGGCATCTGACTCAACTCTGCCGAGTCGAAGTGTCCTCATCCTGAGAAAGGGAACAGTGCCCTGGTCTCTAGCTCCCGGAAGCTGTGAGGCCTGAGTGACGCCACGGACGGTTGTCACTCACGCCACTCAAGAGCACCTGCTAATGGGACGTGTGCTTCCCTCACCGCCCCCGTGCGAGAAACAGGCAGATAAACACAAGACCAGGCCCCGCCAAGGAGCGCTTGGTCCGGCGTCAGACAGCCAGACGGCCTTTTCCAAGAGCCCACGGGGCTGTCAGTCAATGACGCCGCAAGGAGGAGACATCAAGGAGGGCTTCCCGTAGAAGGCACCACTCACCTCCCTCCAGCTACCACACAGAAGGCTCCTACATCCCACCGAAACCAGCCCCTGGGCTCCCTGCGCACGGCTAGGGGACATGACAGACATGCACACATGCCCACCGTGAGGACAGCCGCGCAGCACAGCCCCAGGAGGGCGACAGACAGACGCTGGGGACCCTGGCACCAGAAGACAGGGAGACTCGGGTCCAAGGCCAGCTGAGGACCACAGCAGAAGATGCTGCGTCTCTGGGCTGCGGTGTTCCCGCCTGGAAATGGGCCAGTGCAGCCTGGGACCACACAACGGCGCCAGCCACACGCAAGCCCGCGCGCCGCAGGCTTGAGACCGCCGAGGACCGTCTGCCTGGACTGTGATTCCTGGCACACGGCGGGTGCCCAGAACTGAGCGCTCCAGTAGCCGCTGTTCTTCCCAGCGCTGCACTCTAGTCGGAGGGAAGCCAAACGCCGCCGTCAGGGACCCACCTCCTCGCCCCCCCGACCGCGAACCTCCACCTCACCAGAAAGCATGGCTCCTGACGCAGCCTGCACAGCCCTGGCTCTGTGGCCGCCTCGCTGTGTGGCCCAGGCCCGGCCCTCACCCTCTCTGGGCACCTGCTTCCTCATCCACACCGGACTGGTCTCCAGGGCCCCTCCCCTGCTGACGAGCGCTGGGCAGATGCCGCAGCCCGGGCCAGGATAGGCCACGAGGCTCCTGGAATCTCAGGTCCCCGCAAAGGGGGTCTGGTGGGGTCTACAGCACTTTCTGGGCTGGGTAGTACAGAGCCCCTCTCCTGCCTGGGGTACTGCCCCTTCACTCAGACAGCCAGATTCCAGACCTCAACCTGCTCCGTATTCAGGCCAGATCAGAGCAACCGGGACACCTGCCCGAGGTCACACAGCCCACAGTGGCAGAGTCAGGACTCACCCCCCTGTACCTTCTGCCTCCACATCGGATGTGGCAGAATGCTGGAAAGAGTGGGGCCGCCACAGCCCAGCCCCTGGACACCAGTTCCCCCGCCCTTTGGCTGTGCTCCCAAGTGGGTCACTGGGCCTCTCTGAGCCTCTGTCTCCTCTTCCAAACACTGACTACAGAACTCCCACCTGGTGCACTGAACAGCAAGGACTCCACCAAGTGCCTGGAACACAGTGACAACCGATGGATTCTGCAACCATCCTGGCCACTGTCTGCCCCTCACAGGGTAGCCCAGGGGCCAGGGAAGAGAAACACTCGCCTGGTGTCACCTGAGACTCCCCACTTCCCGCCATCCCCCGCACACAGGTCCAGCCCAGGGCAGCAAAGCCCCCTCGGAGGGGGCGAGTGTCAGGGCCTCCGGTCTCTGTGGCTCCCCCTTCCCCTCCGGCGCTGGCTCCTCCCTCTGTGAGCAGCAGAGTCATGGGCTCAAAGGCCTGGGTGCATGTCCCGTCCCTCTCCACACCTCAGTTTCCCCCTCCATAAAATGGATCAGGTGGGCCCAGGCCCATGTCACCCTGCCCGACATCACGGCCTCTGCTGCTGCCCAGGCTGGGCCCGGCCCCCAGCCCCGTGCCAGGCGGGCAGGATGTTGGGAAACGCACAGGCACTCATTGCAACATCGCCAGCCGCGTCAGACAGGTTTCAACACGCAGCGGCGCCCAGGAAGGACCGCCGCCATCTCGGCCCAGCCGCCCGCCACACACGGCCCTGGCGCCCTGCTCACTGCTGCCCTCGGTGCCCCTGACTTGGGTGACAGCCCTCGTCCTCAGGGACAGGCCGAGGCGAGGGTGGGCCACTTCAGAGGAGCAAAGGCCACCCCCAAAGCCTGCTCTGCACGCCCAGCCCTGCTCCAAGCCCCCGCAGCCATGGACCGGGAACAAGAGGTCTCTGCCGACCTACCGGGGTGGGGCTCAGGGGAGATCACGTTCTGGAAGAGAAAGCGCCCCCCGAGGCCTGGGCCCCTCATCAGTACGTGCGGAGACGTTTGGGGACAGCTGGCTCCCGCACGCAAGGCTGAGCGGCCCCTGTGCGGTGGCGGCCCGGCAGCCCCGTGGTGGCCTGCGGCCTCTGCTGAATTCCAAGCGAGACCGACAGTGGGTCTGGGGTAGCTGCAGCCACTGAAGGGCCCCGAGCTCCAGGGGAATGGTCCCCTGAGCCCTCACAGCAACCCCGCCAGACAGCGACAAGATGAGACCACCCAGGGAGGTCGAGGGATTTTTCCAGGGCCACGAGGGCTCCACCTGGCCCCACACCCCAGCGGCCCCCACTGGGCCAGCGGAGGGAAGATTTTAACCGGTATACGAGTGTGTTGGGGGCAGCAGGGTCACCACGGATGTAACCCCCTGCTGCAGTGTCTCCGTGTGCGTCCCTGGGAGCAGGGGCGACCTGCCTGCCACCCAGGGCCCCACCCTCTATCGGCAGTTCAGAGGCTGAGGTTCCCAAAACTCGGCCCGAGATCCAGGCCAATGCGGCCTCTTCCCCGGGATACCCTGGAATAGAGAAGGGGACACTGCCTCCCGCTGACCACCCAGCTCCCGCGATAACTGCAGCAGCCCTCAGCAGCCGCCCACCGAGCCAGCCTCCCCTCCCCCAAGAGCACCCTCTCCTGGCGTGAGGGCGCCCGGGACCACAGGGCTGCCAACGGGCATCACCCAAGGTCACGGTCCCAGTGGGCAGTGGGAACACAGTTCAAACTCAGGTGTGAGGATATCAAGCCCTGTGCTCCCCCACGGCCCACTGTGAATGGAAGTGCCCCACATGCCCCCCAGGGACCCTCAAAGACACCCCACGGGGACAGATGGTCCTCCCAGCCCTACGTCAGAAGACCAAGTGCCAGACGCCCGCTGCGTCCCAGGGAGTCAGGCACGGGCCACCCCTTCCCACCTGCCCGCGGGCCCCCAGCACCCCGCTGGGACATGGGACCCACACAGCCGTGTGTGTCTGAGCACACGTGCGTGTACACGTGACTGTATTGACTCACACCCACACTCACACACACACCCCACTCACACCCACACGCATTCACACACTCACATCAAACACACGCTCACACATAACCACACCCTCGCTCATGCACAACCACACACAGATCCACACACACACACTCTCATCCACGGAATCACAGTCACACATACACTCCCCATCACACGCACCCACACACATGCACACGCTCACACACGTACACACACCCATACACACACTCACACCCACACACATCCGCAGGGCAGCGAGGCCCCGTGACCAGGGCTGTCTGGCCCAGGAAGGGAAACCCCAGGCCCCGAGCGCGTGGCTGGCGAGGGAGCAGCCTCGTCAGAGCCCAGGGACAGCCACCGCGGCCACTCTTCCCGGAAGAGGGACTTGAGCCCACCAGGGGCTTCCTCTGGGGACCTGGTCGCACCCGTCAAGGGGCAGCAGGCACTGGAGAGCCAGAGCCAGCCGCCGACCATCCTCAGGGAGCTGGCTGGGCAGGGCCACGTACCCAGACCTGTCCTCCCTCACCCAGACCTGTCCTCCCTCACCAGGCAGGGGCCTCCCCAGGGACGGGGACACGAAGACAGGAACCAGGGAGAGGTCTCCTTTCAACAACCCTGCTCTGCTGTTCACGCAGGAGACACTGAGTGGGCACGAGGCCACGGCAGCCCCAGAGTGAGGATGAAGTGATCGCGGGCGCTGCGGCTTCCGGGCCCCAGCGGGGACGCCCCTCCCCGGCCCCTCAGAGGCCGGAAGGAGTCAGGGCAGCTGGGGAGACCCCAGGCTCCCAGGGGGGCTCAGTAGCCAGGCGCTCCTCCTGGGCAGACCCGGCCGGGGGCCCCAGCCATGCAAGCTGGCACCTCCACGGGGAGAGCCGGCTTCACAGTGAGCCCCGCAGAGTCTGCTCAGTGACGAATGACACCAGCTGGTGGGAATGTCTTATCGGCTGAGTGTTTCCAGCAAGGCCGATACCATCAACGGCCGTCAGGGAGCTCCGGGCACAACTAGCTTAATGAGCAGTTCCCGCGGGGTCAGCACCACACTGCTGGCTGCGCCGGGGCCTGGGAACCAGCTTCGGCCGCCAGCGACAGGCTGGGCAGGTCCCCGGGGGTGGGAGAGGAACCAGAGCACGAACAAAGTGCCGCAGGACACCCAGGCACCCCGCCGCCCCTCCTCACCCAAGGGAGAACCCAAGGTGCTGAGGACACCCCTGCCTCTCAGTGGGCACCCGTGTCCCATGCACCCCTGCGCAGGGGGGCAAGGCGAGGCCTGGGTCTGCCCACCTCAAAGCCCCCCACCCCTGCGGCCAGGGCTACCGCAGGGCACTAACAGCTTGGCGAGGGGGCCGCGAGCCTGCCTGGGTTCACACCCTGTGTCCGGGTAGCTGGTTCCCTGGGCCTCAGTTCTCCGTCTATAAAATTGGATCACACCAGTGCAGGGCACAGAGTGGGCCCTGGCACGTCTTAACTGTATACGGGACACAGACACAGCACCCTTTCCTTCCTAGCAAGGGCAGAGGGCAGGGCTGCAAGGGGCCAGGGCTGGGTCTCCCCAAAAGGACCCCCTGCCCCTACAGAGACTCAGCCCACCGCCCCATGCAGCACCCAGGCTGCTCCAAGGCTCAAGTTAGAGAGCCACAGAGATGGGAGCAGAAGAGTGGCTGGCAGGGCCGGACAGGGGCTCGGGGCTCAGGGCTGACCACAGTGGGCACAGGGCTCTTTCCAGGGCTGGTGGAATGTTCCACAGTGCTAAAGCTGGCTGTGCAAGTCTGCGAATGCATTGAAAACCAACGAATATACGCCTTAAAGGGTGCATGCTATGGTATGTGAACTGTATCTCAGCCATCCAACCAAGCAAGCAGCAAGTACACAGGCTGGGTACAACAGGGCTTTCCCTCGAGAGGCTCTGGCCCCAGCGGGGAGCAGGTCACACGGACCCAGGAACGCCCAACCCCCACCTCCCAGCAGAGCCTACCAGGACGGAGGCCTGGGACTAATCCTGCCAGCGCCAGTGCACCGCGCTCCCGCAGGGAGAACACCCCTCCTGCATCTGTCAGGCTGACTCCTGTCCCCGCGTCTGTAACCGCGGAGTCTGGGGGACCTCCTCAGCCAACATGCAGATGGGAAGGAAGTATTCTGCGGACAGTCCTGCCCCTGACCCGACCCTGCCCCGCTGCGTTCAGCTTCTGGAAGCAGGAAGACCAGGCTGGCCGGGATGGTTTCTCCAGCCCCACCCGGCCCCCACAAGGAGCGGAAGCCCACTGGCGGAGGGACACTTCCTCCCTGCCTCCCCCGCAGGGCCCTGCCAGGCTGGCCCCAGGCGGCCTAGTACTGCTCAGGGGGACCTCGCAGCCCAGGGCAGGGGATGGCTGTGGGTGCTGGTGGGGGGCGGGGGGGGCCTTCCACCCCCATGGGAGCCTGCCACAGCCATGCCACTCTGACACTGACACCCTGACATGACGTGTTCCAGATGTGGCTGGTGGGAGACAGGGCAGGCCTGGCCTGCAGAGGAAGCTGGGCACGGCCTGAGGTCACATGCAGTTCCTGAGCCCCTGCCCAGGCCTCTAGACTTGGGGTCGGCTGGCAGGCAGCGGAGGAGGGAGAGGATGCACCCCTCCTCCCCAGGCATGTGTGGGAGACCACCCGGCAGGCACTCACAGGGGACCCTGGCCCCACACACGGTGAGAACCGAGGCTCTGCTGCCTTCAGGTCCTGGCCTCTCCGAGCCTCAGTTTCCCACCTGCAACCCAGGGCCAGCACCTCTGGCAGGGCTAATGCTGAGGCACAACGGGCTGGCCTGGGAGGTGCAGGAGGCCACCAGCCGACATCCTGCAACCCCTGGGCTCTGGCAGACAGACTGCTTCTAGAGGTTGCTTTTGCTGACCTGACCCACCCTGGCGCAGCCACGGAGGCCCCGGCTCTGAGGTCCGAACAGGCTCTGGCGCAGCGAGGTCCAGCTCCAGCAGTGCTGGGCATCTGTGTGCGCCCCCCAACAGCCAGCCCACAGCTCAGGGCCCTCCCCCCCAAGCAGACTGACGCGTGGGGGCGGCGGTGGGCGAGTAAACAGAGGGGTGTGGAGGCTCTTTCTGGCTGGTCCTCCCTTCCATTCGGGAACCTGCCAAGGGCCAGCCCTGCCCCATCTCGACTCTGCCCCTAGCCAGGGTTTTACAGACACAAGAACAGACCTAAAACTCGCCCCAACTGTCCCTGTCCCAGGCCTACTGAGGGACAGTCCGGGACCCAAGCGCACACGCAGGAGCCACTAAGCAGGCAGACAGGCCCACCCCCCAGCCACCCAGGTCCCAGAGCAGCCTCGTCCTGTGATCGCCTAGCGGGGCGGCAAGAGTGAGGGCCCTCCGCACACACACCGCGGCCACGGTCCACACCGAGGCTGACGCATGCAAATCCACACACAAGCCAAGAACACGGGGGTCACCCACCGGGACGGCCATGCAGCTGTCTTCATCACGAGCAGCAGTACCTGCCGACTCCACCCGGCCCACCCAGGAAGGCCACGCCCAGCTCGGCCTCCCAGGCACCCACGGCTCCCCACGAGGAAACAGCGACAGGGGCAGGGGATTCAGCTCAGGCGCTGGCAGGCCGGGGCTGCGACCCCCAGCCTCTCCCTCCCCATCTGAAAGACAAAGGTCCTCAGGATGCAGCTCCCCACCCGTGTCTATGTCCACACCTCCTGCAGGGAAGGGTCCAGGGGGTGTGTGGGGGATGGCAGGACTTGCCTGTAACCTGACCTGGCCTGTGCGGGCCTCAGTTTCCACAGCTGTGAACTGCCCGTGCTGTTGGGAGCACCCGAAGGGACGGAGCCCCGTCAGCAGGAGATGCGAGAAGGGGCTGTTGTTGTTGCTCCCAAAGGCACCAACGCAGGCCCTTCCTGGAGTCCGTCTCCGAGGGTCCGCTGGGCCATGCGCACCACGGCAGGGGCCACGTAGCACGCAGGGCACGGAGCTCCCTAAAGCTGCCAGCGCCCCACGCCCACACAGTGGACCCTGGGGGACCTTCCCTGCCCCACGGATTCTGCACCAGGCGCCCCATGAACCACGCACCTCAAACACTCAACTAGGTGGGAAGTGGTCTCAATTCAGCTCGAGACTTAAGGGGAAAACAATCAATAACATCTCCGCTGTGGAAAAGTCTAGAAAAATGAGCTGGAGGACGGGAGAGGGGGAACCCAAGCCGAGGTTTGAAGGAGGAACCCCACCCTCCTACGCCCAGGCACGGCCACCGTCCTGAGGACTCCAGGCTGGCTCTCCAGTGCTGAGGGTGGCATAGGGCCTCCCGCAAGGGCTACCCCGAGGACAGGGGACACACTGGCTAGCTCAGGATGCCACCAGCACGGGGCACTTGGGTGGACGCTGCCACTATCCTGCCAGCTACAGCGTAAACGTGAGCTCAGTACTTGGCACAGCTCCGGGCGCGTGCGTGGTGGCTGTCCTCAGCTGCCGTCATCACCCGCCGCACCCACATGCACCATTCAGGGCCCTCCTCGAGGACAGCACAGGCCAGTCGCAGACACAGGACAGAGGCAGCCTGTGAGGGTTAGGCGCACAGACGAGAAACCAGTGAGATATGAAATGAGTCGATTCTCTAAATGGACATGCCCCAGGAGAGCAGGGTGGGTGGACAGGGCCATGCCCCTGGGCACACCGCTGGGCTCCCTGGGGGGCACCTCTGAAGCCCCCGACAGCCCTGCCACACTCCAGGCTGGGAGGGCCAGAGTAGAGGTCCCCCAACCCACTCACCTGCGGTCATTACTTGGGCTATAGCTATCACTAGAGACACAGGGACCCCCACGAGTGCCTGCCCCACAGGGAGAACAATGCAGGCACCAGCACCCGACACCCCCTGGGGAAGGTGAAGCCGGACTCACTTCCAAGCTCTACCTGGGAGAAGGGTGGGAGGAGGAGTCCGGCTCTGCAACCATCCACACCCTCCTCTGATTAGCACAGCGAGGATGCACCTGGACCAGGGCTCGGAGCCCTGAATGGAGCCCAGGTGGCCACTGCTGGGGGTAGCCACATAGGAGCAAGGCCAGCACAGGCCCAGGCGTGGTGGGGGCGGGCAGGGCCTCATCCCAGAAGCCCCCTCCTCCTCTGAGCCCCAGCAGCCCGGCTGAGCCACCAGCCCAGGTGTTCACCAGCCAGGGCCACAGGAGGCCAGTGGGGCAGACAGGGTGGGCCCCGAGCTTCTCTCCCTGGGGGACCTTCCCAAACCTCACCTGCTCAGAGACGGCAGCAGGTGTCCACAGGCTCCTGGGGAGTCCACGACTTAACAAGGCTCCAGGATCAGCTCTGTGTCCAGCCCTCGCCCAGGTCAGCGTAAACGCTCGGGACACCTCGGGCCCACCACACAGAGAGGAGGGGGCCCACCTGCCCGGAGGAGGCTCTACTACCCACAGGATACCATGGTTTGCTCACCCCACGTCCCACAGGGCCACGGCAGGAACCACGGCCAACTCGGCTCCTGCCCTGCTGAAGCTCAGTCTAGGCAGGGCTGGGAGAGACACAGCTCGGAAGACTCAGAGTGGTGGCGCGAAGGGAGAAACACGGGGCGGGAGGGGACCCCATCCAAGCAGGGGGTGTGAGAGAGGCCCTGCACCCCAGCAGGAGATGAGACATATGGGTGAGCAAGAGCCCCTGGGGGGAGGGCCGTCCAGGTGGGGGCTGCCTGAGCCGAGGCCTGGCAGGAGCCGAGACCCGAGCATGGCTACACCCTGGGGCAGGAGTTACTCCGGGGCAAGGGGCAGCCACCGAAGGCTCTAGGCAGAGGAGTGCCATGAGCAGCAGTCCTCAGGGCCCATCCCCTCCCAGCGCACACAGAAAGCTGAGGGTGGCCGTCCGACGGGGCCCGGGGAGGGCAGTGCCGGCCAAAGGGCAAGGTCAGGGATGGCAGAGTCAACGATACAGCCCGTCCTGCCCAGCGGCCGCCCCGCCAAGCCAGGGACAAGGGTGACGGGAGCCTCGCAGGGCTGTGTGCACATCCCGGCTACCAGGCGCTGCAGGGGACAGGTGCACTGCTGGCCCCACTCTACAGACAGACACACTGAGGAAAGGCGGCCAAATCCCTGACCCGGTCAGACCAGGAGGAGGCCCACAGCACTCAGGCCTTGAGCTCCTGTTCCAGGACATTCTGCTCCTGCCTGGTCACTCGGGCAGGTGGAGGGCGGCCCTGGAGGCCACAGGCCTGCTCCCAAACAAGGACGCTCCGGAATCCCTCCGATTTTACTCACAGCCATTAGGCACTTGTTCGGCAATTAGGAGACACAAATTACAGCAGAAAAAGCTCATTACCAACAAATGGCGGACGACGGCCACTGACGGCGCTGAAGTCCCTGATGGATCGTGCACGATGGAGGCCCTTAGTCTCCGGGAGACGCAGCACCTCAGCACCCACGGCCTCATCTGTCACCCTCACCTTCCTGCCACCATCGTTCCTGTCCCAGCGGCCAGGCCACCTGCCAGGTTGGACCCCCCCCCCCAGGCTGGACACACAGCCCCCACCCACGCCAGGCCGGACCGCCGAGCTGGGGACAGTGGGCACCCATGGAGTCAGGGCACGGTGAGAGCCAGGCCGAGTCCCTAAATAGGCCCCTGCAGGAGATGCCCGGGAGGAGGTGGGGCCTGCACGACGGGCGCCATGATTCACCCGTCAGTGGAGTGAGGACACTGACAAGGATCTCCAAATTCCCTTATGGCTCTGAGACCCAGTGCCTGACCCGGAGAAAGTTCCAGAATCAGCTGATGAGCAAATTAGCATTAACCGGATGAGTCAGATGGCAGGGCACATGGGAAAGTCCAGGCTGGCCGTGAAAGGTGGCTCCCTCCCATCGGATGAAATCCCGAGCCGGCCAGGCAGAGGGGCACTTGCCACATCGGGGGCTCCCACGGGGACCAGGCGCAAGCCGCGCCCGGCACAGGGGCTCCCCCTGGCCTCCTGGGTTCCAGGACGCCAGGCCAGGGGAAAGATGGGGTTCACCTGGAGTTCTGAGGGCCCGAGACCCCACCCCACGCCAGGAGCACGGCCCCACCATCCGCAGGCAGCCCTCAGTGGGCTCCGCCTGCCCGAGAGCTCAGCGCTAGCTCCGGGCCACCTCAGCCTCGGCCTGCGCCCACTCTGCTGCCCGGGCGGGGCCGAGCCTTGGCCTGTCTGCAGCAGCCCCCACTCAAAGGGCCCCAGGGTTGGAAAGAGGTTATCTCTTCCCAGAGATTCCAGCCAGAACTCCTCTCTCGGTGGTCCCAGATCCCGGATTTATCCCCCACACAGAAGGCCCCATGGCCGGGCAGAGCAGGCCAAAGGTCCGGAAAACACCTCTGCTTCAAAAGAAACTTTAATGGGCCAGAGCACAGCACCAACCGTGGCAGGGCTGTCGATAACAGCGCGCCAGACCGGGTGGCTGGCAGGCTGGCGCTAGCCACCGGCACCATCTCCTGATCCCAGCGCTTCCGACAGGGACCCTGAGGCTCGGGGAAGGAACGGGCCTTGCCTGCGGCCACACAACCAGCACAACGGAGCCGGATCCAAACCCAGGACTCAGGCATCCAAGCCTCTGGGGCCTGACACAGGTCGCCGGCTAACCCAGTCCTCATCGCAGCACGACCCCGTGCCCAGCAGGGTGGAAGGAACCCTGTTTCCGCCCCACGCTGCCTGCCTCCCGACCACAAGCAAGCCTGCAGCCTGTCACCGGCCCAGGCAGCGCAGCCAGAGGCCCACCAGCACCCCACGTCCGGCCCAGGCCGCTGAAGGCAGCTGGCCGCTCCGAGGCCCTGCCCAGGGAGGCCTGCCGCGCCAGGCAGGACGCAGCGGCCCCAAGACACGGGCCTGGGGCTCCCTGAAGCGTGACGGCACCCATCTCTGCAGGTGTGACCGGAGACACAGGCTGCGACGGCACCTCCACATGTGGACCACAGCCCCCGTCCCGCCCGGTCCATGCGTCCCAGCCCCACCGGGGCCCATGCGGGGCTGGTTCTGCCCCCAGGGTCGTATTTCCCTGCCCTCAACCGGACTCAAAGCCCAAGTACTACTGGGCTTTTAATGGTTTAGTCAGCAGAGTAAGTGACGGTCTCTCTTCATCCTTCTTCAGGAGAAAAACAAACCGGGCCGACGAATTTGGGGGGAGGTCACCGCCCCCCCAGGGCCTAGGGTTTCTCACCCTCCAGACAACACCATGCAGCCGGAGGACCACCAGGAGGTGGCTCAGGTGCTTCCCACGCAGCCGGGCGCGGGCCAGGTGAGGCGGGGCGGGCCCAGGTGCAGGAGCAGGCAGGAGTGCCGGGGATGAGGAAGGACAGGGATGAGGAAGGACAGGGATGAGGAAGGACAGGACGGGCAGCTGCGGGAGGAAGGGCAGGAGGTGAGGGAAGAAGCCCCCACGGGAACGGCAGGGGGAGGGGACCGCAGCCACACACCTTCGGCCATTAATTAGCTCACGACTGCCAGGTAATTACCACGGGGGCCCCCAAACCTTCACAGGCCACGACGACCCCTTCGGGGTAGGCCCATGTGACAGCCAGCACCGGGGAGCCCGGCAGGCAGAAGCCGCTGCACAGCCTCAGTTTCCCCAGCTGTGTGGTGAGATCGTGGTTTTTAAGTCCAGCTGTAAGCAACCTCGGGTATGGACAGGGGACCCCAGCCCCAGCAGGAACCCCTCTACCTTCCTCGATTCCGCACACAGGCGGTCTGGAAGGTTTCTCTGCGGCCGCTGCCCACCCCATAGCCCTTCCAGCCCCACTCCCTGGCTGCAACCTGCGCCGCTGCCCTGGCCTCACTCCAAACTCCTCTTCCCTCCCTCACGTGGCAGCCACCCAGTAGTTGCTCAATAAATGCTCCCTGAGCTCTGTTGAGCCTGCCAAAAAACGGGCAGGGGTGGGGGTAGGGGTGCCAGGCATAATGAAAATCCCCCCCGCGTGGGGCTGTGCGCCTCTCAGCCAATTCCAGCTCGCCCGAGGGCTCCTCCTGCCCCTCTGCCCCCTCCTCCTCTGCCGGGCTCTGCAGAAATGCTGGGACCCCCATGCCTGCCCCCAAGCCCACAGCTGCACACCCCGGGGGCTCCTGGCCCTCTGCCCGCAGCCCTCGCGCTTCCACACACACAGGCCAGGCTCAGACCTGCCACCTCCACCCCGCAGAGACCCCAGCCCTGGCCCAGGCCTGCCCTAGGCCTGCCATGGGGACTGCCTGTCTCTGGCAGGGCTCAGGGGCCCTGCCCGGTCCTGCTGACGGCCGGGGGGGGCAGGCGGGTGGGGAAGCCCAGGACAGCGCTGTTGCTGGAACGGCACCCAACAGAAGCCGGGAGAGCAGGATCCCAGATCTCTGGAGACATCTCCGGAGCTGGGCCTTGTCAGCTGCTGCGCACGACAGCTTCGTGCCTCCCCCACACCCACAGGGTCCAGTCCAGGCCACCCGCCTGCCCCAGGTCCTGACCTTCCCACACAGAACCAAGACATCTCTCTCCTCTGGGCCTCGGCACATGCTGCGCCCTGCCTGTGCCCCTGCCAGGGACCTGCAGATCGCCACCTCCCCCAGGAAGCCTTCCCTCCACCCCACCCACCCGGCTAAGGGAGGCCCTTTGCTCCGGACGGTAGCTGCCCACATCCTGCCCCTGACCCACCTACTGCCTGAAAGTGGCGGGGACAGCCCAGCTGGCCTGGAGCCCCGCTCACGGCTCCTCAGCCTGGACACCCTCCAGGCGAGGGCTTGGGGACCGGGCAGGGCAGACGCAGCCATCTCAGCCTGACCTGGGTCCTTCCTTGGCAGCAGCCTGGGCCTGGGCAGGCACACCCCACAGGAGCCCTCGTAGGAGCGGCCCACGGCCTCCCACGGGACGGCTGTGAAGGGGCCAGCCCCCAGGCGGGCACAAGCTTACGGTCTGACATGAAATCACAGCTGGCGCCACAGTTCATCCCGTGACGGCACCAGGCCCCAAAAGGACGCCCAGCCTCCACCCAAAATCCGCTTCCCACCAGCCCCCCGTGTTCTCCAGGGCACTGCAGGTGACTTGGGCGTCCCCAGCCCTGCACGGGGTGGCCCCCAGCCTCGGGCGGGATGTTCTGCCACCCCATCCCCGCTCTGCCGAGGTTCCTGGGTCAGCTGCCAGCTGCCCCTGTGGTCTCGTCCGCAGGCGACCCACCCTCATGCTCACGGCGTGAGCCCTCCCTGAGGATGCTTTCAACGTCACACACTCCCACCCTGCACGTGTGAGGAAACTGAGGCCCAGGAAGTGCCTGACCTCACAGAGACAGGAGGGAGCCAAGGCATGACCCCGCTCCCTGCCACCCCCTTCCCCAGGAAGGAGCCCACATGATCGAGGCCGAGGCTGCTGCTGCCGGGCAGTGAACTCTGCCCAGGCTCTGGAGAAGGGCTCTCACCCGGCGGGAACCAAACCTGTCCGACCACCCTGGAGCCGCAGTGCCTGGGCGACTATCTGCCCCATCGCATTTCTCAACCCGCACAGGACAGGCCATTGCAACAGGCTGCGGAGACAGATAAGGAGCCTGGGGTGTGGGCTGCGTGAGTGCGGGGTGGATTTTTTTGTCTTGTTTGGTTTGCACCCCGGCTGTGTCTGCATGCCTCCCCGGCTCTGCTCAGGGCCTCCGAGCTTCCTGGGGTGCCCTGCACGGGGCCTGGGCACGGGGCTCTGGGCCCTTTGGGGCTGAGGCTGGGAGGGAGGCTGGGTGAGAAGGCCGCCAAGAAACGCCCTCTATCACAGCCATCCAGGGTGGTGGCTGAGCAGGCCCCAGGCAGGGTGAGGCTGGGCGGAGCCAGCACCTGAGAAAACCACCTTTCCAGTGCTGCCAGGGCAAGCATGCCACCAGCCAAGCCTGTCACCTTCCCCGGCAGCAGGACACTGATGAGAAAGCCGGTCCCTCCCTGAGTGCGGCCAAGGATGTCCATCCAAAAGCCACTGACGCTCACCACAGTGCCCAGCATACAGCAGGCGCTGGCTGAACGCAGCCATGGGTGGGGGATACACCCTGGACAAGGCGTGGACCCTCCCAGCCCGCAGTGGCAGCCAGGCCCCATCCTGCAACTCCGCAGCCGCCACACGTCCCGCGGCCCGGGAGCCCTGGCGGGCACTGTGGGAGCACACATCATACGGCTCCTCTGTCCTAGCCTGGCCAGAACTCAGACCCAGCCCAAGGCCACAGCCACGTGGCACGAGTTCCTAGTGTGAGCCAGACAGTGACTCTCCACCTTACACAAACCCAAGGCAGGAACTCTTCTCCCCACTGTACTGAACAGAAGACTGAGGCTCCAGTAGGTTAAGGGCTTGTCCAAGGCCCAGAGCTCCCCCAGCGAGGGCCACCCACCCCACGGGGCTGGGAAGCCAGGGGAGGGAAGGGCACCTTCCCCAGAAGGTCCCCACCCGTCCTGCTCTGCCCTGCCCAGCAGGGGCAGGAAGGAAAGAAACTTCCCCTTAGCGTTCATGCTTTTCCAGGTCGCCAGGGGAAGGAGGCTTGGCCTCAGACAGGTTCCACAGCACGGGCTGCCGTGGGCCCACGGCCGCCACTCCGCAGGGGAGTTGGGGCCTGGCGGTCATCTGGAGCACAAGCAGCTGTCCCCGGCCCTGAGGCTGCCCTCCCTGGGGCTTTTTGTCTGACACCCGGGAGCAGACCCTGCGCCTGGGCCTCTGCTCCCCTGGGACAGGGCAGCCTCCAGGGCAGAGGCCCGGGAGGAGGAATTCCCTAGCACGGTGCAGGATGCACGCCGGGCGGGCCCCTACCTGCCTCCCATGCAGCCAGGACTCGCCATTCCAGTCTCCAGCGCTGAAGGAGGGGTGTGGGGGTGCAGGCAGCGCCCCAGCCCCTGGCTCCTCGGCCTGGCCACAGAGGGCGGCTCTGTAAACCTCCCGTCTGTGGCCAGCCACCCCCCGCCCTTCGGGCCCTGCTGCCCTCGTGATTCCGGGCCTCGGCCTCTCCGTGCCACCCAAGAAGTGAAGCCCCAGCAAGAAAAGACTAAAATGACAAGTGGCAGGTCCCCGTGCAGGCTGAGTGCCAGGTGAGCACTGTCTGGCTTCATCTCTTTTCACCCTCCCAGCTTGTCAGAGAGAGCAGCAGGTCGGGAAACTGAGGCTAGGAGGAGCGACTGGAGCTCAGGCTGGGTTTTTTTGCCCACCAATCAGCTGACAGTGCCCCCTGGCCTGCGGGGGGGCCCGGGGCAGAGATACCCCTCCCACCCCGGCCCACCGGGCGCTGCTCACGGATCTGGGGCCACAGCACAGACCCGGGACACCTGGGCCTGCATTTCCTGCAGATGAGGAGAGACCCTGGGGGAGGAAAATAGAGACAGAGATGCCTCAACAGCCAACGGCCCCCCCAGCACGCCCCCCCCCCCCCCCACAAGACCGGGGGGCGCACAACACAAGAGGCACAGGGAGACACACACACACAAGAGCGCGCGGGGGCCACAAGACCCCCCCCACAGAGAGGGGGGCCCAACCCGAACCCCACCCCGAAACCCCAAAGCCAAGGGGCCGAAGAAAAAACGGGGAACCAACTCCCGGAAACAACGGCAAAAGGGCCCCCAAGAACCCCCTCCGGCCCAGACACCCCGAAACTCCAGGGCAGGCTACCCAACTCCCAACAGAGACACTCCATGGCCTCTCAGTCCCCACGCCAAGCCCGCTCAAGCCCAGAAGGCTTGTGGGCACTTGCTCCCAGGACGTCGCGTGCACGGGTCCGTGGGACTCGGACGGTCACGCCTCGAGGGGCGCAGAGGCCTGCGATGGGGAGGAGGTCTGACCTAGACCTGGGACTCTGAGCAACCCAAGAACTTCTCAGGATTCAAATCTTACAGGCAAGGCCAACCCACCACAGCCAACAGTGGAGCTGCAGGAAGATCAGCCTGGTGGCCTGGCCGGGGCGACCCGAGCCCGCAGGGATCAGCGTGGTGGCAAGTGAGAACTGCTCAGGGAGCCATCAGAAACCCAGCGGCCCGGCACTGCCCCAACGCCGCAGGCCAGCCCAAGGCGGGTCTGGGCCGTGCCTGGTCCCCGGGTGATGCCGAGGGCGGGCAGGGTGAGACACGCTGCGCCAGGGCCACACGAGGCCATCGCCAGCTGCGGGTTCACCCACCTGCCACGAAGCCACACTCGGGCCTGCTCACGCCAAGGCTGTCCAAGGAGGGGCATCCAGGAGAGCCCGCGGCTGGCCCCAAATGCTGTGCAAGTTATGATGAAAACAGGCACAGCCTTGCTCCTTAAGTCTTGGCAGACGAGCGACATTCGATTCACCACGGGCGGCTGCAGAGCCAGGATGGGGACCCCACGGCAGGCACAGCACAAGTGCCCCGCAGCGCTCCCTGCAGACGTCACCAATCCACCGCCCGCCCTTCCTCGCCAGGGCCAGGCAGCCCAGCAATCCGTCAGGCCGGGCGTGCTCTCGGCTTTCCCACGCGTGGGCTGGGGAGCGAGGTGCCCGTCGTGTGTCCAGGAGCCTGGGCCCCATCAGTCCCCAGTGAAGAGACACAGGTGCCCTCAGCTCGCACCCGGAAACAGCCCCTCTCACCCACCCCAGCACCTCAGGGACATGTCCCCAAATGCAGACAGAGCTTTCGTGCTCAGTGCGCATCACCAAGCAGAGGGCGGGAACACACGACACAGATGGCGCCCCAAACAGCACTCCAGACCTGCTCTGCCGAGGCCCAGCATCCCCGCACTGAGGCCACCTCAGCCCTCCTGCTCACAGCCCGGGGGAGGGTCTGGGGTCCAGCTGGACACGCGAGGACGCACAGGCTGCAGGCTGCACGCACGGCCCGGCCGCTGCCCCTCCCTCCAGTGGAGATTCCACCTCCGGAGGACATTCGCAAGCAGGACGCCGGCAGCCCTCCACGGCCACTTAAGAAAATAAACAGGCCTCCTCCCCAGCCGGGCCCATTCGGTCCGCGTTTGCTCTTGTTTCAGAAGTAAAACTTCGGCCTTTTCCTCATGCGCCAGAAACCCCCAGCTACAGGCCTGGCCTGCCCAGCCATGCCAGCGGCCCGAGCCCCTCCGCCCACTTCCAGAGGGGGACCCTGCACCCCAACTCTGCAGGTGCTAAGAGGGCCCCGGGGCAGCTCATACCCACTGCCCGCACCCCCAGAGGCGGCCCAGACACAGGAGGCGCTAGGGCGTCGACAGGCTTGCAGACCAGCCAGGCACGACCTCCTGCCGCCCCCGTGGGCACCGGGGAGGGAAGAGACCAAGAAAAGACCCAAACGGACGGAGGACAGCCGGAGAAAGAGCCGACGCCCGCAAAGTGCTCCTGCGACTCAGCTCCCACGTGCACCCCAGAGATGGGGAGCAGGGCACCTCGCTGGCCCTGCACTCACTCATCAGCCCTGGGCAAGCCTGACTCTGTTTCCCTGAGGGGACTGACACCCCGAGCCCAGCCAGCACTCCAGGAAAGGAAAACGAGGGCCGCTGGCCCAGCAGGACTGTGGCTGGAGACCAGGTGGTCCAGACGCTTACCCTGCACAGTTTGCCACAGGCGGCCACTGCTGCCCGCGGCTGGGCAGGGGTGTGACAGACGACAGGCCAGCCCTGCCAGGCCCCACGCTGCCCATGTGAGGGCTAGAGCGGGGTCCCTGCCCCCCAGCAGGGAAGGCATGGGCCCCTCCTCCGGGTCCCTGGGGCAGCCCTTTCCCGCCCTTCAGACCTGGCCAGGCACCACCACGCCCCGGTCCCTGCCCGACCCCCGCACCCTCCCTGAGGTTTTCCACGCATCATCCAAGTCCAGGCTCCCCGGGGGGCGCAGCGTCAGCTTGCCCCTACCCTGTCTTGCCAGGCACCCAGCACAGCCTGGCAGCCCACGGTCCACCGCAGCTCCCGGGCCCGCCGTCTCGCCCTCACCCTGCGTCCAGAACACCCCCCCCTTGCCGCACCCGAGCCCTGCATGTCCTTCAGGACCCTGCCTCCAGCCGCCTGTGCAACCGGCTCCTCCCACGGGGCCGCCCGGAAGCCGGACCTTAGACACCCAGGCCCCCCGCAATGTCCCAGCGCAGCACGCACACACGCACACGGGCACACAGAACACAGCCTCCCGCCCAACCCAACACCCCCCACGCCCAGGCAGGGCTGCAGCCACAGCGCAGCCTCGAACTCTCCGGAGGCCCCCGCACACCCACCCCGACAAGCCCCGCTTCACGTCATTCAGCTCTCACTTTGATGGTTAAAAATTCGTTCGCGGCAGCAGATTGGTTATTACATCTCGGCCTTAATTAAAGAGGGCCGTAGAATGGCATTTTAACCAGCAACATCATTTTCTAATTGACACGTCTCCATTATCAAGAAAAATACTCAAACCGGCCTGAAACGGAGCTGGCACCCTCCTCCACCTCCCGGAGGGGAAGGACGGTTCAGCTTCAATTTTTAATCTGCTGATGAAATATTCAAGGCCAGGGAGGGGATTACATTTCCCAAGGTGTAGGATCCCTGCCCTCTCGGGGCTCCCCAAGCCTGGCAGACACCGAGCTTGGGTGCCAGGGTCGGGGCAGTCTGGAGGAACCGAGCCCACGTGGGCGGGGCTGCGAGGGGCTGCCCACAGCAGCCCAGGGCCACCGCTCTTCCCTTCCCTCTGCCGCTGTCCCTGCTATGGGTGACCCCGACTGCACCCTCCCGGAGGAGGATGCTGCGGCCCAGAGGGCCAGGGCTGGCCCAAGGCCCCCTGATGCCTTCCCAGTGGCCTCCTGGGATCGGTCCTACCACCTGTCCACACCCCCAGCCCCAAATCCGACCCGGACAGGGGAACAGCCCCATGCGCTGTAATTTCCTGAGCAAAACGCTCAGAGGGCCCAGCCCCCAATGCCAACGCTTCCTCACGACCAGGCACTCACACCTCCCACATGGGGTCTAAGCCAGGTGCCCCTCCTGCACAGGAGGGGACACTGAAGCAGGCAAAGAGGGAGCTCTTCCCACCCTCACCAAAGCACAGGGGCAGGCCCTTGAGGGTGGGTGACACTCGGCCTCGGTGACAGATGTAGCCAGCATTGCCAGGCACCAGGTCACTGCGCCACCACACAGCCAAGGCGCTGGCGGTGAGGACACAGCACAAGTGAGGCACTGGCCCAGGCCAAGGCCAGGACCCGGCTCAGCTCCAGCACACGCATGCGCCCCAGGTGCAGCGGGAACAGCAGGAACAGGCGGGCAGAGCGGAGCCCCGGCCCACCCCCAGCACTGCCTCTAAAGAAAGAGATGTCCCAAGTGAAACAGCTCCCTGGCGTGGGCGGGTCTCTCCGTGCAGCGGGATGGGGGGCCCAGGCCAGGAGGCCCCGCACACAGGCGCCCCGGATTCCCCACGCAGGCGCTAGGTGAGCACAGCACAAGCACACAGCGCATGGGGACAGAACAAGCCTTCATGTGGCATCAGCCGGGTGCCCACGGTGCCCAGGAGAAAGACACTGGCCAGAAACCACAGTACGTCCTCTCTGGACAGATGAGGAAACTGAGGCTCAGAAGGGCAAAGGGCCTCCCAAAGCCGCAGCTGGCGAGGGGGCAGGGAGCAACGCCAACGATGTGTTCGGCGGGCCACCCTGCAGCGCCAGCCCAAGAGCGCAGTCTCTCACTTTCCTCCCCCGGCGGCTTCCAGGAATCCTGCCCTGGGAGCCTGACACTGACCAGCTGCCCGGCCGAGCTGGACAGACGGTTTAATCACAGTTGCCACTGGCAGAGCGGCTCCCGATACCGCGGGGCAGACGCACCCGCCCGGCCACCTGCAGGGTCCGCGCTTCCTGGCCCTGGGCCGGCAAGTGCTCTAGACAGAGGCGTGAGTCGGGGGTCCACGGCTTGGGGAAAGGGACCCAGCAGTGCCTGGGGACCTCCAGGCATGAGCTGCGGCCCTGAGCTGGCCCAGCCAGGAGGAGAGAAAGGTAGGAAAGGCAGGACGAGACGCTGCGCGCTGTCCACGCGGCTCCCACCGTGGGCAGCCTCCTGAGCGGCGCGGCCCAGCGGCAGCCGTGGCCCCAGGGCTCGTGTGCACAGAGGCAGCTTCCAGGGGCACAGGCAGCCAGCGGGGAGTGAAGTCCCCAAACCTCCTGAGACAAGCCGGCAGGCACACAGGCCCCCCAACATCACGTGCACCTGCGGCCACATAGGGGAAGCTCCCTGCCTGGCCCAAGCTCTCAAGACGCCCCACGCCCCGCACGCGACGAGCTTCTGGGGCCCAGCGACTCCCCTCGCCCCTCACCCACTCCCCAGCCAGGCTTGTCGATGCCCAGATGCCGGCCTGTCCCTGTCCCCTCCTCCTGTTTCTTGAGGATGCCTCTCTGCCACCAAACGCCGCCAAGCCACCCACCCAGGCCAAGGTGCCTGCTGCCCGAGCTGTCCCAAGCAGGGCCACCAACAATGCACGGGCATCCAGCGTGGAGCAGGGCTCCCCACAACCGGCACGTGTGAGGCGGTGGCTCTGCGCCTGGCTGGGGCGGGGAGCTGGGGTCTGCAGGCCCAGCCAGACCCCTCTCCTGGGAGAGCCTCCGCGCGGGCCCTCGTGGGGCGGTCAGCACTCAGAAGCCCTCAGCTCGCGACAAATCAGGGCACAGGCCCCTTCCCAGGGCAGCGCCCGTGCGGTGCAGCACCAGCCCCCGTGGCAAGGGCCCGCCCTGCGCTGCAGGTGACAGAGCTGGGCCTCCCGGTGCCCCCCCCCCGCCCACTGGCATGACACCACATCTTCCACTCAGGTGAGCTGGTGCCCAAAGAGACGCCCTGCCAGGGTCTGGATGCCAGCGTGGACCAGGCCCCAGGGCTGCGAAGGCCACGTGTTTGAGGAGGCGCCCTAGTCTTCTGACCACCAAATCCTGCACCACACGAGGCTGGCTGGCACCCAGTGGGCATCGATGCCTCTGGCAGCAGATGGACGGGCAGGTGCCACTGAGCCCTGGACCCCGGGGACAGGGCAAAGGCCAGGATGCACTAGGCAGGAACCGGCCCCCCACCTCAGCCAGACAATGACGTGGCTGTTTGGGCCTGGCTGAACTCGGCCAAGACTCAATCCACCTGCGTCCCCCGAGATCAGGTCAGCGTTCTGCCCATGACGAGCCTCGAATCTGCCACGGAGACGAGTGGCCTGCACAGGCCCTTGGGAACTCCTAGAGCAGCACTGGCTGCAGGGACCCTCCCAGCCACCCCGAGCTCCAGTCTCTGCACCTGGCACTTGCTGCCCTGCACTCTGAAGCCCATCACAACAGGACACTGATGCCCGCCACGCCAGCAAACACGGTTCTGTCCTCGCTCTCAAATCCCTGCTCCTGCTGCCAAAATGTTGCATCCGGAATGCTCCAAACTCAGACCCAGCAGTTCCGCCTCCTGGGAGGCTCCAGGTCTCCCCCAGACCCTGGCACCCACATCCCTGCTCTGCCCACCTCCGAGTGGCCCCACACAGCGTCACAGCATAACTGCCCAGCCCAGCACCCTCAACACCCTCCACGTCTCGTGCCTCCACAAACGGCACCACCATGCAGGCCCAACACCGTGGTCACCCCGAGCCCCCAACCCAGGCCTGTCGGCTGTGGCTTCAACCATAGCCCAGACCCACCCAGCTACCCCATCTGCACAGCCACCACCTCCTCCCCAGGGACTCAGACTCCACCCCTGCCCCGGATCTGCCATGCTGCACAGCCAGAACCCTCGCTCCCCACTGCCCGCTGCAGCCTCCAAAGGCTGCCCTCACTGTTAGGACAGGCAGGCCCGGCACCCTAGCCGTACCCCATCTGGCTCTGCTGCTCACCAGCCCAACCCCTGCCCCTACCTTGCTGCCAGCCTCCAACACCAGCTCTGCACTGCCCCCCCCACAGAGCGCATCCCTGTCACAGGCCCTTTGCACATGCCACCCCTCAGCCTGGGAGGCCCTGCCTCCACACCCCTGCCCAGCTGCTCCTTCTCGCCTATGACCTTAGATTCATTGGCACCCAGGAAGGCTCTCCCTGGCCGCTCGCCAACGACCGCTCCACGTACCTGGAACCTGACTCTCAGTGCAGGCCCCCGGCCAGCCCAGCCCAGCCCCCATGCTCCCCAGAGGCAGGAGGTGCGGCGGTCAGGGAGGGCCCCCCAGCTCCTCGGCAGACGCCCAGATGCTGTGGCCCCCCCATCCGGTGCGACGTCCACCCCTTGGTGTCCGGCCTCTGGGGCAGGCGGGCCGCGCTCCGCTGGGGGCGCGGAGACAAAGGCAGGCTGACCACGAGCGGCCACAATTAATCTCGGTCAGCACCACGGCGGGGCAAGTTGGCTGCCCAGCGATTTACATTTTTATTAAATCACACAGGAAAATTAGAAACATTATTACTTCCCTCGGCTCTTTAACCCTTTCTCTGCCCGCTCTCCACTCACGGCCCCGGGCCGTCCGAGGGTGAGCACCGAGGCTCCCACCCCACGGCAGCCGCGCCAGGCTCCGGCCGGGACGGGTGGCCAACGGCACCTCCCCAACCTGCCCCTGCACGGCCTGGAGTCAGGCGAGGCTCCGCCCAGGCCCTGGTTCTCCCTCCACAGCACCAGACTGGCCGGGCCCAGCCACCACCTCCTTCGCCCCACGCCGTCCCGACTCGGCCTCCCCAAGCACCCGGGGCCTCCAGGAGGCCCCTCCCCCAAGGGCAGCACTTGCCCACCCTGCACTTCAGACACGACAGTTACAAGCGGGAGAAGGCGGTGAGGGCGCAGACCCCCAAAACGAGGGCTCGGCCCCAGGGTGAGTCCACCCACGACACCCAGACACACGCTTCCTTCACCCACTTATGCCGAAGCTGGGCGACGCCAGGATCCGGGGCAGGTCCCGCAGCCCCTGGGCACCCACGGTCCCTGAGGCCAGGCCCCAGTCGGGGACGGGCAAGAGCCCACAAACCCCGGCCTCGAGCAGGACGGGCTAAATCCTCAGAAGGAACGAGCAGGCTGAGCTGGCCACACTGCCCGGAGCAGGTGAGGCCACCGCAGCCAGGGCGGCCCCCACGGGGCCGACGTCCACGCAAGGCCTGGGGGCGGCAGCCACGGAAGATCCACAGAAGCGTATTCGGGGGAGGGAACAGCACATGCAAAGCCGCGACGGGGAGGCACTGGGAATGTTCTAGCAACGGGAAGCAGATCGATCAGCACAGCTGTCCCAGTGAGCGGGGGAGGGTCAGCGGGGCAGGGACAGTGCCAGGGCTCGGCTGGACTCCTGCCCAGAGACCACGCAGGACTGGGGGAACTGAAGACACATGACCAGGTGGGGGCTCGAAGACGGGCCAGCACTGTGTGGTCCCGGATGTCACATCACTCTGGGCTGTCACCCACACCCCCAGACGCCACGGAGGCTGCTGCCCCGACTCCCACGCAGTCCCTACGTGGGTGTTGTGAGACGCACAGGTACGGGAAGCTCGCCCGTGGGACAGGCCCTCCACGTGGGGAATGAAGGAGAGCTCCCCGGAGGAGGGGCACCCACACGCAGCGACTGTCCCACCTGGAGGCGCGCTCTGTGCTCACCTGTGCCGGGCGCTGACCCCGATGTGGTCGCGAATGAGCGGGGCCAGAGTCGAGACCAAGTACTCTTCACTTCCTCGTCGTGTGCGACGCACAGACAGTGGGGGCGGTGGCACCGTGGACCCCCGGCCCCCCCATCCCCTCCTGCCCTGCGCTCCCTGGCACAGCCCAGCTCCCCTCCCCCCCATCCGCTCCTGCCCCGCGCTCCCTGGCACAGCCCAGCTGCTCAGGCCCGTGTGGCACAAACGCCCGAGGAGGATCACGCAAGCAGCGGGCGGTGGCGGGAGAGGCTGGCCAGACTTGCGCCGCCAGAGCAACCAGCACTCCCGGCAGACCCCCATCCTGCCCTGGGGGGGCCGCCAAGGCCAGGGACCAAGGCTCCTCCAACCCCAAAGCCCAAATCCCCTCCGGCCGCCTCACGCCACCCGCAGGGCCGGGCCCGAGTGCAGTGAGCCAAGCCGGCGCCCCCCACCGACCGCCCAAGGGGCACCAAGACCCATCATGCTTTGGCCACACGTGCACCCTCCTTCCCAGCAGCCGCCCTTCACGAGCACCTAGCACCACGCCCTCCACAGAGCTGGGAGCGGCCTCGGGCTACACCAACATCAGCTCCAGTGCCCGGGGGCAGCCCTCACCCCCATGTGCATGGGAGGGGACACCGAGGCCCAGCACCGCTGAGCAGTCGGCGACAGCCTCTGGAGCATGTCCCCGTCCACTGCCTCAACCGCCAGGTCCGGCAGAAGAGGGGCTGTCATGCTCGCCGGCCTGGGAACACAAAGCAGCTGGAGCCTTGGGGGGCAGAGGACGCCCCAGTCCACGCTGCAGCTCAGGCACCCCGTGATTCTGACCCCTCGCGGCCCAGAGGACCAGGAGGTGGAGCCCCCCAGGTGGGTGTCACCGCCGCTCCTCCCAACTCCGCATCCACCGCCTAACTGTGCTGGGTCCACACCAGGCACGGGGCCCAGTACCGAGGCTGTTTCTGTCACTACCACCAGCGTGATGGGACAGAAGGCAGTGCCCATGGAGGGCGGAGGGGACCTAACCACTGAGAGCTTCTTGGAGGAGGCTGCACACAGGCAGGTACCTGTCAGAGTGGGAAGTTGGCTGCTAAAGGGGCATCGTGGGGACCTCGAAGCGGCGCAGGCCTGGCTCGGGGACTGAGGGGCATCCAGGGCCAGTGGCAGTGAGCACTTTACCCTGTGGGCACTGGGAGCCACAGAGGATTGTGTGCAGGGGAGAAGCACAGTCCCCAGGGGGCGGGGAGGGCCAGGAGCCCACAGCCTGGGTTCCACCCTGTCCTCCACCTCCTGCTGGGAGCCCCAAGAGGCAGGAACCAAAGACTCTGCTTCCACCTTCGTAAGAGGAATCTGGGCCTTGGGCGGGTACCCGGGTTGGGGTTTTTGTCAAGAAACCTCCGGTTTCCCCCACTCTGCGGCTGCTGAGTCAGGAGCACAAGGGCGGGACCCCAATCTCAGCCCCTTTCAGCAGCGAGGAGGAAGCTGAGCCCCGAAAGTCTCCACTGAATGCCAGGCCAGACCCCAAGCTGCTTGTTTCACCCCTGGCAGGGAGGGGGCCTGCGGTCTGGCCTGGCACGCACATGTCAGTGCTAGCAGGGGCTGGGGAAACTGAGGCCCAGGACATCCGGGGGTGGCTTGTCCAGCAGGCCAGGTCCCTGGGGCCATCTTCAAGGGGAGAAGGACAGGGGCAGCAGGCACACCAGGCAGAGGGAACAGCATGAGCAAAGGCTCAGAGGCGTGAACGCACCGGGCTGGGCACAACCGCCAGGGACTTCAGCACAGCCAGTGTCCCCACGAGGGGGTCGCTACCTCCTGTGGGGGAGAGGAGCATACCCACCCCCACCTTGGTGGGGCCATGCTGGCCGGCGATGGGACCGAGGGTGGGAGGGTGGCAGGGGACACCCCATCTGCTGACCAGGCCCCCGCACCCCGGTTCGGGGAGGAAGCGCTCTTTCCCACAGTTACGAAAGATCCTCCTTGCCAAAGGACAGCAACTCAGAGTCGCAGCCTCGCTTGGCCCAGTGCCATGCTTGGCTGGGGACACACAATTGGTCCCCTGAGGCTGGGGCCCATGACAGAGCCCACCAAGCCAGACTCACGTCCCTGCTCTGGCCACTGAGCAAGGTGGTGACACAACAGGGGACTTAACCCCCAAAGTCCACGTCGAGGCTGTACCCGGTGACTGGCCTCGCTTCCCGGCACTGAGCTATTTCTGGGCCCCAAGACGGTCTGGACCTAGCTGTCCCCAAAACCACCCTTCCCAAGGAAACGTTCTTCCCAGGAGGCAGAACCCTCGTGTGCCCTACCCCACGCTGCGCACCCCCAGACACCACAGGATGCTCACAGCAATCCTTCACAAGCCCCCCAGGGACCCAAAGGAAGAAACTCAACTGCCCACCCCTCTGACAAAGACACTAAGGTTCAGAGGGGCCCCCAGACACTGCTCTTCCCTGCTCCTGGGCAAGAACTGAAGGGCAGGCCCTACTTCAGTGAACACTCATGGCCACGCTAGGAGCAAGCGCCATCACGTCACTTCATAGATGAGACAGTTGGGCTCAGAGAGGGAGACACCCTGCCCCAGGTCACACAGCTTGGAAGGACTAGGAGGGGACCCGAACCATGGCCCACAGATGGCTCCCCAGGCTCCAAGGCAGGAACCCCCCTCCTGACCTCCCACAGGCCAAATGCCTTCTGCCCAAGACACCTCCCAGAGGCAGGGCTAGTGGAAATCCCGTAATCTGCCAGGGCCTCCCTGAGCAGGAGGTGCCCCCTCCAGCAGCAGGATTTGGTTTCCTGGCCTCTAATCAAAGGATTACGCGACAATCCTGGGCACCTCCTCGGCCCCACCACCCACATCCCCCACGCCGGGAGGGAAGGGCCACCGCTGGGCTTGGCAGGCTGCAGGGAGGCCCGGGGGTTCCTCCACCGCGGGGTCCACTCTGCTGAGCGGCCAGAACCTTCCCAGCCCACCAGCCGGGCCTGGGCACCGCCAGGCTGCCAACGCAGTCTCCTCAGCCCTGGGGACCACACCAGGCACCCCGCAGCAACCCCAGGGGCCTCCTCCTCCAACCCTGCAGCCCCCTGCTCAGGCCCACGCCTCCACTTCAGGGTCACAGTGCCGGAGCCGGGAGGGGCAGCGTGGCAATGACCCGAGTGTGGGCTCCTGAGCCCGGCCACTTGCAGGACCCCAGCTCTCTACACCTCAGTTTCCTTGTCTGCAAAGCATGGGGGATGGGCACGGGACTGGTCCCCACACTCCCACAAGCTGTGTGGCCTTGAGGATCTGCTCAAGCTCTCTGAGCCCAGGCGTCACTTGTAAACGGGGCAACCCCTCCTCAGGACGTGGGGAGGGTAGTGGGCTTAGCACAGGGTGGCACTGGGCCCTGCCTGAACTCTGGCTTGCTTTGACCCAAACCCTGTCCCCACGCCTGCTCAGGCCTGGGAGCCACAGTGGGCCTGGGGCATTCTCCAGCCTGGTCTCCTGGGTCAGGACCCCCTACCCACCAGTGGCCCAGCAGAGGGCCCTCAGGAGATGCCCCCCAGTCAGGGGTCTCCACGTCCCCTGCTGCCAGCAGTGCCCACCCAGGCAGGCCCCAGCTGGCCATGTGCTCTGACAACCCCCACTCCGGGGTGGTCTTCACAGACCCCACAGCATGGCGGATCCCTCAGCAGGCCAGACCAGGGCCAGCAGAGGATGTGGCCTGAACGAGCCCAGCCCCGCCCTCCCCGCACTCTGCCAACGTCCACGACCCAACCCACCCAGGGCATATACCACCCGAACCTCAACCTCCAGCGAGAACCAGAGAAGGGGTATAAGGAGACCGAGGCACGCACCAAGGCATGCCTCTGCCACCACCCGCTCCCCGCGCTGGCCCCCAAGGATGGGAAGAGGCCCCCCTGCACGACTACGTGACAGGGAGTGAGCTCCCCGTCGCCAGGTGTATGCCAGCCAAGCTACTGAGCCCCCGAGGTCACGCATGCACTCGCCCCTCCAAGGTCCCAGGCCCCCACCAGGAAGCCACGTGGAGACTGAAGGGCGGGGCCCATCTAACCGAGAGTTGCTAAAAAGAGCCAACGGGGAAGTAAAAATAGGGAATAAAAATAAAATGGCTCCAGCCAGCGCTGGTTGTTTGTGTAGGAAACAAGGCACCTCCCCACCCAGAGGGCCGGCTCGGCTCCAGGCCCCTCCCACACAGGGAATGTCTCCGCCACCCACAACTGCCACCAGGACTTGAGCCTCACACTGGCACCCAGGGCTGGAGGCAGCTCAAAGAGGAATCCTGAGAACCTGGGTTCGAATCCCGGCTCTGCCACTAACGAGCCATGTGACCGCAGGCAAGGAGCCGAGCCCCCCACCCGTGCCTCGGCCTCCCCTTCAGCAACAGGGTGCAGGGCCCACTTCCCGTGCAGTGCCGTGCCAGCTCGTGGCTCCAGCCACCTACCCTTCCCGCCCCGCCAGGACCCTCAGGGTGGGCCGTCGCGAGGTACTAGAGTCAGAGAGAGCCTGGCTCTCAGCGCCCAGGCGCGCGGCGCTCAGACCTCGACTTCCTCACCTAACAATCAGAGGAAGCCTTCCTTCCTGTCCTTCCTGTCAGTCCTCTCCAGGTCACACGGGCTCATTCGCACTCAAGTGTGCATGACTGGCCCTGGCTTCAGGACCGGAGGAGCCATTCTCCCAGGGCACAGAATCCACAGAAGACGGGCTCCTTGCTCCCCGGGGAGAGACAGCCCAGCCGGAGGGCACGGGAGGGCCGAGCGGGCCACAGCCCACACGTCCAAGTTGCCTCTCCATCCCTGGCAGCATGGGGTCTGTCCACCTGGGTGAACACATGACTGGCAGAGGCCACCCGGGGTGCCTGCTGACAGGGAGGCTGAGCGCCATGGGTGGGGGGTCAGTGGGGCCCGCCAGCCAGGCCTGGGATGGTGGGACCATCGGGTGAGAGCCCCACAGGCAGAGTGTACAGGAGCCCGCGGTCCCTGTCATTCGCCCTACGTGCATCGCCCCCACGCCACCCCAGGGAAGTGGCATCACTGGTGTGCCCCAAACCATCCTCCCCACGACAGCCCGGTCTGCCCTCAGCCTCCACGGCACCCCATTCCCACGTCCTCAGGAGAAAACCCAAGTCCTGGCACAGCTCGCAGTCTGGGGCCCTGCCCACACCGGCCCCCGCGGCTTCCCTAGCGCCATCCGCCCTGACTGCGTGACCTCCCCTCACACACCAGGCATGCCCGCGCCCCACGCTGTCCCTCAGCCTGGACCCGCCCCTCCACCCTTAGCTCGCCAAGAGCGCAGGGCCACAGTGCCAGCAGTCAATCTCAAATCTGGGCTTGCGGGTGCTGGTGGCAGCAGGTGCGGGGCACAAGGGGGGCACACAGGAACACACACAGGCATGGGGAGACACGCATCACACTAGGACACAAGCACGCAGGCTCACACGTGCACAGAGAGACACACATGAATGAGGATGCACACATAGGCTCACATGTGGACACAGGTGTGCAGACACAGGTTCATGCAGGGCATGGATGCTCGCACACACACACGCACATACACACACATGCACACAACAGGCTCACACACGCACATACACGCACGCACGGGTGCGCACACACACGCACATACAGGCTGACACACATGCACACATGGGTACACACACATGCACACAGCCTCACACACACATGCACACACAGGTGCACACGCTGACACCCACAGGCTCTCAAACACAGGCACAGGCACGCACACAGATACACAGGCGGGAACACACACGTTCCGGCTGGGAACCTGGCCTCACGAGGGAACCTGTTCCCAGTCCCGAGGGAGGGTCTGGGAAGGATGGTGCGGCCCTGAGAGCCAGGCAGGAGAAGGAAGACAGCCCAGGGAAACACACTCCCACCTTGGTCCCAGCCTTTCTGCCAAGCGCCCTCCTGCCTACAGGGCCTCTGAGCCAGCCCGAGAGCACCAGGGAGTCCCCACGCACCACAAGGACAAGGCACACTCCGCAGCACCCTGAGCCCCCTGGGCCTCCAGGTCCCGGGGCCAGCCCCATCCAGACACCAGGCATGCAGGCCAGTGGCCCAGGTCCTGCCCTGAGTCCCCAGGTCCCCGCTGGCATGGGCTGCCACACGCCAAGCAAGGAGCCCAGACAGGAGGCCAGCGACAGTGGTGACAACAATTGCCTCCTTGTTCTCAGAAAGGCGGCCAGGGAAACCTGGGGGCCGGGGGGAGGGCCAGCCAGGAGGGGCAGGGGTGTCAGCAGGGAGGGGGCACCGGGCGGCCATCTCCAGAGCCCTGGAGGGACCTCTGAGCTCTGCAGTCCCTGGAGACCCCCAGCCCTCCCCTCACCCACAGGGCCAAGCCGAACGCGGGGTCTGGCCTCAGCCCCAGGATGGAGGGGTGCCGTGGGGGTGGAGGCACTGGGCACCCCTCCGATAACAGCTTTACAGCTTATCAGCCACGTCCAGGCCTCGTGGGTGCCAGGGGCCATCCCCTCCCCGCCAGTCAGCCGAGCACGAGTGTCCCTGCTGTCCAGTGCGGGACACACAGTGACTGCCCACACGCAGACAAGTCCCGGCAACCGGCTGCGGGCAGAGAGGCCGCCGACACGCAGACTGCCCGCCGTGGCTGTGGCCGGACACACTAGGGGACATGCCTCTCCCAAGCACTCGGCTAGCAGGGGTGGTGCTGACCTCACCCGTGACCCCATGTCCTGGGGACACCAGCCCAGGCTGGAGGGACCAGGGTGCCACCTGGGCTGGAGGCCCACCATTGTGGAGCCAGAAGTGGCCACGTCTCCTGCAGCTAGGAGGACTCCATTGTGCCCTGACGCCAGGGGGCCCTTTAAGCACCAGGGCATTTTTTCTTTATAAACCACATTCACCCCACGCCAGCCACGGGAGCCAGGAATAAATCAGCAGGGCTCAGAGAACCGGGGGTGGCCGTGCCCCGTGCACTGCCCCCGTCCAGCCTGAGGGAGGCCTGGGGGAGGGAGAAGCTGCACTGCAGGGACCGTCCTGTGTCCCAGGCAGCTGAGTGCGGCACTCACTGCCCCGCTCCCCGGGTCCAGCGAGGCGCCCCAAGAGCCCTGACTCCAGGCCAGTGGGCTGCTAGGCCGCGATCTCGGCACCCACGCCCCTCCCGGTGCCCCCAGCTTCAGAGGGGGTGGCCCTCACCAGGCTGCCACATGCCCTCCTCCAACAGGTCCTGAAAGAGCAGAGGCCCTGGGCCTCGGGCCACGCCCACCGCAGAGCCAGACCCACCTCCCGCCTCCTCCTGTGAGACCGGCCCTACTGCAGGCTGCTTGGTGGTCCCAGAGCTGTGGCTCTGTGGCCAGGGCGGGGTGGGGAGGGCCACCTCCAAATGCAGCCCTGAGCACTGAGAGGAGGGGTGGGTCCCACCCCAGAGCCTGGCCACCCAGCACCTCCTCTCCCGCCTCCTCCAGCCTTGGGGCCAGGCCCCTCCCGCAGCCCCATCCCGCATACTCGCCGCCCACCCGACCTCTCCACGCTGGGAAATGACACGCTCGGACTCCACACGTCCCACAGCAAAACCTGACTGGCCCCCAGACCCGCTCCTTCCACAGTTTCCCCTTTTACGTTCCACCTCCCAGGTGCTTAGGCCAAAGGCCCAGGGGCCTCAAGGTGACCCTAGGTGCCCCTCGCTGCCACCCCCACTTCCAATCCACCAGCCCAACCCCGGGTCACTGCCCCTGGCAGCACCTCCTCCAGGCAGCAGCAGGGCCTCCACTGGGTGGGCACAGGACCCTTGCAGGGCTCTGCGCCCCCGGGGTAGATCCAGAGCCTTCTCCTGCCCTCTGACCCACCTCCGGCCTCCCCCTCACTCACTGGCCGACACCCACGACACCTTGGGTAGGCGACCACCACGGCCGTCAGCAGGGCTCTGGGGGAGCTGCTCCCCGTGCACCTGCACCCCTGCTCTGCGCCACCTCTGGTCCTGCCCGACACTGCAGTCCCCTCTGCAGCCCCACCCCACGTTTCCCTCACACCCTGCCTGAGCCCCAGACCTCCCGGGCCGCCTGAAGACCCCCATCTCCCCATGAGCCTGGCAGCCCCGGGACACAAAACCTGCCTGCTGCGTCCTCAGAGCAGCTCTAGACGGGGGTGGGGCGCTCCTCAAGCGCTGGCAGCACGGTGGCCCCGTGTGTCTCCCTGGCACCTTCAGGGCTGGCACGCAGTCTGCGGACCCAAACAAAACTCGCCCACCTCGTTTCTCTTCTGAGTGCAAGGTCTGCGTTCCATTCGAGCTGTGGTCGGGTGCAGCCGCTGGAGGCATCGCGCTACAAGGAGACGCAGGGCCTCAGAGCCCAGCCCCACAGGGGAAGGCACACTGCTGCCTGGGATGGAGAAACTGACTTTCTGGGTGAACTCCTACACATCCTTCACGACCCAGTTCAGAAGGCCCAACCCACTGCGCACCAGGTCGAGCTAATAATGCTTCCTCTGTGTCCCCTCTGCCTCCAGTACACCCTCCCACCACCACACTCACATGCTCTCCACCCCAGACTGGGGTCAGGGATATCGTACAGATCGGAAAACTAAGGCCCAACAAGGTTTAAAAACATTCTGGCCCAAAGTTACACCCTGTCGAGTGGCCGCATCCCAGGCCACCTGGCCCCAGGCACCTTTCTCACCCCTTCCCAAAGGCCAGCAGGAGCCAGATGGGTGTGGACAGACAGGTGGACAGCAGGCAGGTGGGAGGTTTGCTCTTACCCTACGGCTGGCCTCAACTCCTCCAGCTAACAAGGCTCAGTGTGGGGTACTCGGCAGCAGAGGAGGGAGCCGGGTCCCCAGGCAGGCTGGCCTTTGGGGCTGGGGGCGCCCCTGCGTCTGGGAGTCTGTGTCCACGGGAAGCCAGGCCTAGCCACCTCACGCGGGCTGGGCAGGGGTGGGGCACACAGGGGCACACGCTCCTGCAGCCTGGGCCTCGGGCTCCCTCCCAGGGCCCTCGGGATTGCAGCTGGTCCAAGGACGCCTCCCGGACAGGGTCCCGGCCTCCAGTCCCAGACCCACCCATCTCCTCCCAGCACCAGGCTGGACACACAGCAGGACTTCCCCTGCCTGCAAGTTGGACTGGCCCCCAGGAGGACAATTTGAGTAAAGGCAATGACTTCAAGCACCAGCTTTGCGAGGTACAGGCTCCCCTCCCACGTTTCCGAACCCGAGGGGCCGGGGAGAACCTGCCGGGAGCACTAATTCATTCAACAAACACCCAGGAGGCTCATGCTGTGCCTGGTGCTGCAGATTCGGAAAGAACAAGACCTATGAGGCGACCCCCCTCGATGACAGGAGTGCCCGGCGCCAGCCCTGCGTTGAGGAAGACTCAGGGCTCAGGGCCCGTGGGAATGAGGCTGCGCCCGTCAGCACCGTCTGCCGGGGGTCCCGGGGGGAGCGGGGGGCAGCGGCTGCGTCCCTCCAGCCCCAGCTCAGCCGCACCGCCTTCCTTCCACTTTACAGCGAGGAAACCAAGAGAAAGAGGAAGGAAGTAACGCGCTCCAAGTCGCAAAGTTCACGTGGCAGAAAGGGAATGGCACAGCCGGGGCCCAGAGCGTGCCACCGCCCTCAGTCCAGAGGTCTGGAGGGGTCTGGAGACCACCTCCACGTGGCCTCTCGGGGACCTCTCCCTGGGTCCCAGCCCCAGGGCAAGGGGGCCACGCCAGGACGGGGGCGCTGGTGCCCTGACCTCGTGCCCAGGGGGCAGAGAAGAGGGAAGTGGGAGCCACAGGCGGTGCTGCCCGCCGAGGCCCACCCGCCGCTGCCCGGGCCCGGAGTGGCCGGGCACCCAGTGACAAAGGCCCCGCCTCTCAGCCCTCCTCCTCGACCTTGATCCCAGCAGAAAGTCCATGAGCGGGGCAGGGTGGGGGCGGCTCCACCACCTCCCGTGGACTCTGGTCCTGGTCAGAGCTGTTCTCCTCCCTCCAGGTGGGAGACAGCAAAGCCAGGGGACAGCCCAGCACTCATGCCGGGGCACCCAGGCGGAGCTGCCCACTGGGAGAGGCAGGGACGGACCAAGCGATGTGGGGCAGACAGGCAGGTGGGGACGGGACCCCGCTGCTCCATCCGGAAAGGACCCAACCACAGCCACTCACCCCGGGAGCCACAGCCCCGAGCTGGCGTAACCACGCGTGTGTGGTAGGCCAAGATGGGTCACGCTCCAGACCCAGGCCCAGGAAGGAGAGGGTGGCAGGCCAGCCGGGGCCACCAGGCACAGCAAGGCCCCCTCCCAGCCTTAGCTTCTCACTGGGTTAATTATTCCCAGACCAGCTGACCACACCTCCCATGCCCACAGCCGGTAACCCAGCCGGCAAGGGGCAGGCCACGAGAGCCTGGCCACACAGTCAGCTCCTCCAGAAACCCCCAGGGAGGACCCCAACCCATAGCCCTGGCTCAGGTCAGATCTCCCTTGCAGAGGGTCCACCCATTCTTTCTTCTCTGATTCCCTTCCTACAACCCACCAAATAAACTCCTACTCATCCTTCAAAACCCAACTACAGTATCACCTCCTCTGTGAAGCTTCACTGACTCCCCCAGGCAGTTTACAGGTGAGGCACCTGAGGCACAGAGAGGTGAATGTGCCAGCCCAGGGTCACACGGCCCATGACTCAGAGGGAGCACTCACTCATCCCATGGGGCAGCCAACCTCACCAACATGTTCAGACATGAGAAAGCCGGGGGAAGAGTGAGAGATGCTTGATGAAGCAGGAGAGGCTACAGGGCTGCTAGGGGAGGCCAGGCCTCCATGCTGAGGCAGTGGGGAGCCATGGAAGGTTCCAGGCAGGGGAGGTCAGAGCCCAGGCAGTGAAGAGGCTGGCCTGTCCTTGAGTGGTAGCTGGCATGGGGACTGACCACACTCACCTATGGCCCCCACGGCCTCTGCTCTGCTACCCCACCCCCTTTCCTAAAACGCACTATTTCCCCATTACTCGGTGCCCACCCCAAAAGTGTTTCGCCATAGCACACCCAGCCCAAATCCAGAGCTAGGCCCCACTGGGGTGACCATATACCCCGGCCCGGCTGACTCAGAGCCCACAGCTTCCTGGCCCCAGGGACCCTGGCCCTACCCCAGCCCAGTGCCGTCCCTCAGGGGGGCACAGAGCCGTTTCCCGAGGAGCTGGTCTCCAGCTGTGCCCCCCACCAGATGGCCAGCAGCACATCCGAGCAAAGTCAAGGTGCTAGGAGGGACATGCAGAGGCCTCCCATTGCCGTAAGGCCCCAGGGAAACTGAGACCCGGAGAGGAGAAGGGCCCTGCCCAGGCCAGGGAGCAAGCGGGTCAGAGAGCAGCCCAGCCCCCACCATGCGGAGAGCTGGCTGCAGGGACGGCTCAGCACACACGGACGCCGCTGCGGCCCACACTCCCCACCAGCAGTCACTGACAGAGCTGCCCAAAGCCAGCCCTACTCCCGACAGCACGCGGCCGACAGCGTGGGTCCCCCAGACGCCAGGCCAGGCTTGCTGAGACCAGGCTGGACGCCGGCCTGTGAGCCCCTCTCCAGGCACGGCGCACCCTGCCCCAGCACAGGTGTTGGCCGGGGCCGCCATGCACGGTCAGACGCCATGCACGGTCAGACGAGAGGCCTTTCCCTCCCCCTCCGTAAGCAAGCGGGCACATCCCGCAGGGCTGTGCTGGGGCTGCAGGGGCACCCACCTCTCGGACGGGCCCTGCCCTCAGGAAGCCGCAGAAAGCAGAGCAAGTGGGATGGACGTCCTCCCGGCTGATCCTCACAGCCCACCGCAGGCGTGTGGTCGCCCCTCGGCCCTCAAGCGGGGGGACACCAAGCAACGCAAGGCCAGGAACCAGCCGACCTCACGGTCGGATGTGAATCCAGGTAGCCGAGCGCCAAGTCCAAAGCTGTGGCCGCGCCCCACACGCCACACGGCGCAGGCAGGCGAACGCCGGGCACGAGGACGGCCAGGTGGGCTGGCTGGCAGGCAGCGGAGCCCGAGGCGTGGGGACTCCGGGTGGCGGCAAGGGCAGCCCGGCCCAGGGCCCTGCCGAATGGGGGTTTGCACGGGCAGCCCTGGGAGCCTGTGCGCAAAGCGGCTCGGCCACCTGGGCTGTCACCGCCTGACCTCTGCCCGGGGCCCGTGCGGACACTCAAGCTAAATTAGTCAATTACGGGATACTTAGAGCCCTCCCTGGGCTTCCCAGCACCACTTGTTCCGGGCGGCAGCACCGGGAAGCCTGTTGAATCAGTAACCTCATTACAGCCCCGCGGCCGCACCCGGGGCTGGCTTTGAACTCCATGGTTTCTCCACAGTGGCTGGAGGATTTACACACGGCCTGGCCCGGGCCCAGCCCGCTCTCGCCTCCCCTCAGCGCTGGAGGCTCCAGACTTAGGCTGGTGCAGTTACCACCAGCCCCGTGCCCTGGGCACAGCCAGGGAAACTGAGGCCTGGCTGGAAACCACTGCTGTTCAGATAGTCCAACAGTGGTGCCGGGAGGCCTGGGGCAGGCTCTGGGTCACCACAGAAGCAGGGTCTCGGGCTAAGGGCTCCTCTTTGCTTCCCCGGCCCCAGCAGGCAGAGCCTTGTTGCGGGTGGGAGCTTGGAGCCAAGGGCCAATCAGGAACAGCAGACTTGGCAGGGAGGCCCGCGCGGCAACTCCTCACACTGAGACCCACAGAGGCTCTGTCGCCGCCCCCCCAGAGATCCCCAGTGTCCTATTCCCCAGCCCCGAAGTCCAGCCTCCTCCATGGCCCTTGCAGTCCCTGCCCTGACCCCAGGAGGCCTGGCTGCCCTGCCCTCTACAGACAGCGTCAGGCCCGGGGGGAGCGTGCAAGCTGTGGGGGTGGGGAGCAGCTCCTCCCCGTCCCCATGCTCAGGGGGCCTCTGGCCAGGAAAAGCAGACCCCCCCCAGGCCAGCCTAGCCTGCTAAACTGTGGAGTCCAGCCAGGGCAAGGGTGGACAGCCACTCATAGGGGCCCCCGGCCCACCTGGGACCAGAGCTGGCCAGAGGGAGCCAGAGGGGAGGGCCTCCCCTTCCAGCCTCGCCTCACCGCCTCCAACCCACCCCCGCACCGCGCTGGACCCAGTTCCAACTATAAAGACCACCACGCCAGGGGACCCACGCAGTCTCCAGGCACCTGAGTCTGGCACGCAGGCCTGGCCAGCTGCCCCGCCCACACGACCACCTCTCCCTGCCCCAACCACACCAGCCCACCCTCCCCAGCCTCACTCCCTCTGGCCGGGGCTTTGCTCAGCTGTCGGTGCCTCCGGGCACTGCTGCACCTGTCCAAACCCTCCCTCTCCTTCAAAGCCCACCCTAGAAGGGCTCCAACAGGAGCCACCCCTCCTCCGTGGGCCACAGGACCAGGCTGGCACCCGGCAGGTGCTCCCTCAGCCGCACGTGGCCCAAGCCCACTGGCAGACCAGAATCCTCCCCGAGAAGGGCTCAGGACTCTGTTGGGTCACGCTGGGCAGGCCGGGGCCACTGCATGCACTGGTGAGAGGAGCTGTGTGCATGTATGTGTGTGTGCACACGTGTGATGTGCCTGTGTTGGGGGCGGGACTACAGAGATAACCAGAGCCCTGCCCTGGGGACCCAGTGTGGCTGTCCTTGCCCATCCCCTACTCCAGGCTGCCAGACAGCACTGCCCTGGCAGCGTAAGGACGTGGATGCCAGGCCACGGGGTCCACAGGCTGTGCCTCCGGCTCCTCTCCCAACCTACAGCTTCCCAATCGGGTGGGGACTTCTCCCAGCCCATCCACCCCCGCCAAGGACGACCCTAGGGCAAGGATCAAAGGATCTCCAGTCCCCAGAGGGCCAGGACCCCCAGGCCCAGAAGACAGAGCTGACATGGTGAGCCCTCGCCCTCCACCGGACCAGAAGTGGGACTCCCAGGGAAGCAGGACGGAGTGCAGGCCCAGCCCAACGGGTGGGTTGCTTCTCAGGATGCTAACTATGGGGAGAGGGACCGGGGGAGCAGAGGCCCCACCCTGGGGATAGGTTCTGGCCGGGTGGAGCTCAGAGCTGCCCCCGCAAATCGATTTGCTGAGGAAAAGCAGGAAGAACCACACAGAGGTGCAACAGCAGGGTGCGAAGGCCCAGACCTCACCCAGAGCTCAGTTTCCCCACCCACGAAGTGAGCTTGTCTCTGTGAAGCCCCCCAACGTCCTGAAAACAAAGGCCCTGGTACACAGTAGGCGCCCTCTATACAGGGGTGGGTCCTGGACAACTTGGGAGAGATGTGGAACAAAAGGGTGGACAAAACCAGCAGGGACCACCGTGACCCATGTGCGCAGCCCGAGAAGTCGCTCCCAGCACGGCGGGCACAGGTCAGCTCCCAGCGGAACGGCTGGCAGGGCCGGCGGAGTGCGTGCCTCCACACGCGAGCGTGCGAGACAGCGAGCAGCACACACCGGCCTTGCACGCGAGCGCGTGCCCCTCTCCCCAGCGACAGCCCGGCCAATCTCACTTAGCTGCTTTCTGCCCCATTTCACGCTCGCTCAGCTGCTGAGCAGACAATTGCTTTGTAACTCTAGGGTGCAATTTCCCTGTCTGTGAGGCACTGGGGCACAACTGCTCAGAACATCTCGCACCAGGCTCGGGTGGGTGTGCAAACGCGCAGTCCCTCGCCCCACCCGCCTCCTCAGGCCTCCAGGAAGGAAGGGTCCCTGCAGCAGGGCTGGTCCTGGGGGGGTGGGGAGGAAGTGAGGGCTCTGGGGGCAGGCCTATGCCCGGAGGAGGGGCTTCCTGAGCGTCCACCCGGCCCTCTCTCCCGGAGGCTGCTCCCCACACCTGACAGCACCTGCAATCGTGGCCTGGTTTTGGTCCAACACTGGAGACCTGTCCCCACCCTGATCCAAGCAGGAGGCACAGGACCTGGCCACAGGCCTCGCCTTCGGAAAGGGGGGGACACACCCCATAAATGGAGCTCCTCCAACTCCCTGCCAGCCTGCAACAAACCAAGCTGCCTTTCCCAGCACCCAGAAGAGCCAACAAGTGTGTCCATTTTACAGATGGGCAACCAAGGCCCGGAGAGGCCAGAGAGCAGGCCACACAGGCAGCAAGGCCAGAGGACTTGATCCCAGCCTGACCATCGGCCAAGCAACAGTACAGAGCCAGCCAGAGCCTCTTCTGGAAGGTGCCGATCCTGGGATCCCTCCACCACCGCCCCTACCCAGGGACAGCTGGGTCAGCTGGGGTGGGGGAGCAGTGAGGATGGAACTGCCCCTTGTAAAAGGCAAACGCCGCAGGCAGGTAGGCGGGGGGGAGGGGAAGGAGGGGAAGGACAGGCTGTCTGCCCCCACCCAGCTACAGCATCCATGAAACCCACCTGGTGACCCCAGATGGACACCAACCCCAACCCTGGCCCAGCCAGCGGCCAGTTCCCATGGAAATGGACCAGTGAGTGGGCTACCTCAAGGTCCTGGTCAGCAAAGCCAACCGAAGGCAAACTTCGAGCCCAGTGGAGAAGGTAGGAGGGCAGGTCTCGGCTTGCGAAGCCCCAGCCCTGAGCCAGCTGGGAGGCCTCTGCCCTGTCTGCTGGGACAGCAGCGCCAGGCCCAGGAGCCGTCTTCTCCAGGGAACCAAGCCTTGCCCTCCACTCAAGGCCCCAGCCCTGAAACATTCGAGCCATGGCAAGACTGGACACCACCCAAGAAATGAAACTCCCCAGGCAGCCTCAGCTGGCTCTAGGTGGACATTTAAGACTTCCACCCCACCCCCACACCACCTTCCACGCAGCTGATGTCTGTGCCACCCTCTCCTGATGCCAGAGCCCCCCAGCATGCACAGCCAGCTCCCAGGGACAGACGTCCCTGGGTGCACCCCATCTTTGCCTGCGCGGTAATTGCCCAGCAAACCCTCCAGATACCCTTTGCCAGGAGAGAACACACAAACCACCAACGGCAACCTCCCCCAGAGCCAAAGAGAGGACGGGGCAGAGGCCAAGGTAGAGCAGTCAGAGGGGCTCCCGGAGGCAGCGAGACCCCGCAGGCCCTGAAGGACAGGCACAGCTGGAAGAGCCACTAGGCACTGCTGGAGCTGGGAGTCAGCCCACGGCAGCCAGCCCTCTGTGATCAAGGCTACTGGCTCAACTTGGCACCCCACATGCCCGGGGCCGCTCAGAGCACCCACCCCTCCTGGGGGCTCAGCTCGCCCCGCCCACAACTGGGCAGAGGAGTCGGAGCTCCATGCTCCGGCCCAGGCACCGCAGCCAGCCCCAAGCAAGGATGCTGGCCAGCAAGGCCACGGCCACCATCAGACTGGGCCATTTTTCTCACCCTGACACTTCCCCAGTCAACAAACAGAGCCCCCTCCAGAGTTTACCAAAACAAACGCCCCAACAGTCGGCAGTGCCCGGGCCAAGACGTGAACTGCCTTGTCAGGCCTGAGCCGGACTCCAAGCCCAGCCTCCTTGGAGTCACGTGACCCTGTTATTTCGGGAGGCCCCGGAATGTGCTCTATTTTCGGTCCCCAGGGCTCTGATGTTACCAGAAGCCCCTTGCCCGGGCTCCAGGCTCACCCAGGTCCCTGAGTACCCCCCGAGGGCGGTCAGTGCGCCTACAGCTTTGCTGTTGGCCACCTGGTCCCCTTGGGCAAATGGGCCACCAGCAGCAAAGAGGGTCTGGTATGGTCTGAGACCCTTGGACTTTGCAGGCTCAGCCTCAGAGTCCCCCCATTCAGGAGGAGGCCAGATGGGCAGGGGGCACAGCCACCCCTCAGCACCCTGCCCTCACTGAGTGGCTTGGGGCAGATGGGGCAGAGTGACTGGGAGCTCCCCCCTACCCAGGCCCACCAAGCCCAGCAGCAGCGAATGCTGGGAGGAGGAAGCCCTCTCTGCCTCAGACCCCAAAGCGGCCGGGCAGCTCAAAGGGGCGGCTGCCTTCCCAGCAGCTCCAGGTCTGACCCAGGCAGCCAGCCGCCAGGCTCTCGGACACTCACCCCCCAGGAGGGATTAGGCTGTGTTGACAAAAGGGCTTAGGCAAGTAGCCGCTTAAATGGACCTTCAACTGCACTGGACTTCAGAGCAGGTCACAAGCTTAGAAAAAACTAAAATGTAATCAGAGCCCAGGACTCTCCGCTCAGCCCTGGGGCGTGGGCTGCCTGGGAGGCCATCAGTCCCTCCGGAGAGCTGCTGTTCTGAGAACAGAAGATTCCCAGCTTCCTTGCGGTGGGGGAGCGCCCATCGAGGTCCCCGAGGCAGTGGCTAAAGGCACAATCTCTCCTCTGCGTGGGGACTCCAAGACAGCCACCCTGTGGCCTGGGCGCCCTTGTTCCCCAGCCCTACATGTACTAACTCCTAAGGCTAGCCCCGTCCCTCCAGGGCCATTAGGAACAGAGACTTGTTGCATTCCCAGTACCCAGCCCGAGTGCAGCCGCCAGGCCCCTGCCTCATCCAGGGGCCAGAGGCGGTGCTGGGCATTCTCGTTCCAGAAGGGATCTCGGGGAGAGCCCAGCTCTGTGTGCGCACGCTTGTGTGGTGAAGCTCTAGCGGGGAAAGGAGACGCCGCCCTCCCACACAGGAGCCCCAGCCAGCCCCACGTAGGCCTTGCCGTAGCAAGTCACGGACAACCCAGCTTTCTTCTCTGCTCCGGTCACACAGCACCCACAGCTGAAGGTCCAAATTCCAAATCCACCACTTGGCAGCCCGGTAGCTCAGCCTCTCCCAACCAGTTTTCTCATCTGCAAAATGGGGACACGTGCCCACCCTCATCCAAGGAGAGCACTCCACTCCAGCCCGCCAAGGCCTCCAGCACAACAGAGTCAGGGACGGAGTTTTCTTAGGTTGGACAAACTTGGAACCCACGCACACACCCCACTCACCCTCACGTCCCCGGCGGGAGGGACTAACTCTGTGTGGACGTCCTGCTCTCACCCAAAGCCCTGCACCCACGCTGGGCTCGAGCACCTCCCAGCGTGGCTGGACTGCACCCCAGGCTGCAGGGGCGTGGGCAGGCAGGAGGGGCTGTGGCCGGAGGCTTCATTCACAATCAGCTGTTTTAACTTCCATTCGGCACAAATCCTTCTCGGCCTGACAGCCTGGCTGCTGTCCCGCCACCAAATTCATATCCTTCCCGGAGCCCATTTATAAAGTCTCCCCCTCCCTGCCTCTCACCAGCTTCCACACCCCAGGGAGGGCAATGAGTGGGTGCCCCGGCCGTGCCCACTCCTCCTCCCAGGGAGTCGGGCCTGGAGTTGGCGGGCACGGGGCTAGGACACCGCTGGGCGGGATGGCAACGGGAGGAGAGGAAAACTGACACTCGTGCCTTTGGGCTGTCCTCCCCCCAGATATAGGGCCAGCCCCGAGAACAGCAAAGCTGCCAAAGTGAGGGGCCAATTCTGGGATGGTACCTTCCGAGGTTCCAGGGTCCCGCTCATGCGGCCCCTGGCGACCTACCCACCGGGCTCGGCCGCTTGTGGGGAAGAGGGGTCCAGCCTGCTGCCTGGAAGACACACGCCAGGGACCAGCGGCCTGCTGGAGGCGGCGGCACACAGGCCACTCGGGCCCAGCGCGCCGTCCGTCCCGGGGCCAGGGAGGCCGGAGCCTTCGAGCAGCGCAGAAGTTGCTCCTCCCGCTCCAGCCCGGTTCCTACGCGGCCCGGCTGCAGCTGGGCGCCAGGGTGGCCCGGAGCGCGTGGGGCCGGCGGGGGAGACCCCTCGTCCCGGGCGAACCCGCGCCCCTACCCGCCGCCCCCTCTCGCGCCCCGGCCGGTGGGCCCGAGCCCGCGCCCCTCCCCGCCCGGCCCGGGGAAAAGTTGCCCCGCGCCGACCCCTCCGGGCGCGGCGCCGGACCCGCGCGAAGGCGGCGGGGACGCGAGGTCCGAGGGGGTCGGGTCGGGAGCCCCTGCGCGCGCCGCGAAAGCGCCCCCCGGCCCAGCCCGGCTT
>NW_012155374.1:133582-148286 GCF_000956105.1 Propithecus coquereli
CCGCCCGCCGCGAGTTGCGAGCGCCGCGCAAACTTGCAAGTTTGCCTCCGCCAGGGGTTCCCGGGAGCCGCGCGGGGGCGGCGTGGGAGGCGGCCGCGGCGGGCGCGGGGCGGGGGCGGGCGCAGAACTCCCTCCCGGCCTGCCAAAAACACACGCGCGCACACGCGCGCGCGCGGCCGGCGAGGGAGGAGGAGAGCGGGCCCGGAGCCCGGCGGCCGGGCCATTGTCTGCGGCGGCCACACAAAGCGGCCGGGCGGTGGCCGCGCGGGGACCCCGGCCCGGGCCCGGCGGTGCGGAGCGCGGGAGGACGGCCCCAGCACCCACACCTCGCCCACTCCCGCGACGCGTGGGGAAACTGAGGCCCGGGAGTGGCGGCGAGCCCCAACGCCAGAGCAGGGGCCCCTCTGTCAGGGGAGTGTCTACTCTTTCGGACGCCCCCCAGTCCACTTCCCCACCTCACGCCGGAGACCCCCCAGCCCTCCCCCCTCGCCTGGACCCCCCACGGACCGACCCACGGGCCAACGCGAGGGGGAGGGGCTCACGCTTGCACACAGCCCGGACTTCTCGGACCCCTCCTCCCAGGCAGCGAGCTGCAAGAGTGGGACAGGACTTTGTGGCTGGTGGCTATTTTTATACCTTGGGTAGTTCTCTGCCCTGACTTCCAAATTCATAGTTTGTTTGTTTAAAAACGAAAGGAAGCACTCCTGCCCCAGGACAGCTTGGGCCTCTTCCGCCGCCGTCCTGGGCGGCTGGAATTCGGGTTTGGGTGTGAGCTACCTGCCCGGAGCCAAGCCGGCCTTCGCGGGCAGTCGCAGCCACGGCCGCCCCCCTGGCTGGCCGGACACCCCGCCTCCCTCCTCGCCACACCCCTTGCGCATGGCCCGGTTAGACCCAGGGTCCAGGGGGTGCAGGCGCGGGCTCTGCCAGGCAGAGGGGCTTGCCGGAGTCTCGGAGGCTGCACGCGGTTCCCGGGTCGGGCTGTGCACAGGGAGGGCAGTGATGACCAGGTACAGAAGGCCATCACACTGCCCAGAGACAGCCACAGCTTGACTGGAGAGGGTGTCCTGCTGCCTGGGTTTACCACTGTCACCAGGGTGACCACCCTCTGGGATTCACTTTCCTCCTCTGTGAAATGGGGCAGAAGCAGGACCCTCCTAAAGCCAACCACCAAGAGCCAGATCCCAGGAGGGCCACTATGGCCTGTCCAGGAGGGAGGCCCTCACTCCACGTGGGGCAGGGGCACCCCTGGGGGACCGTGAGGGTGAGCCCTGGTTGGGCAGCCCGCCCCCAGCAGAGGCCCACGTGGGCAGCTCTCTCCGCCCTTCCCCTATTAGCTGGCTCCCTGTCCCCCAGCAGAGGCCCCCCCACCCATACACACACCCTGTCCAGTAGGCAGCCTGCAGCAGCTGGCTTACCTGGGGCTCTCACCCACTCACATCACAACCACAACAAACCTACTGCCCCACCCCACGCACGCCAGCCCCACCTGATGACCTCCTGCCAGAGCAGGGGGTTTTGGGGGGCCGGGGGGACACAGGAAGGAGGCCCCATGAGCGCCGACATATACTGGGCATATGCTGTGGGCCAGGCCCAGCTCCCAGGCCTGCCTCTAGTACCCCAGACCGTGGCACACAATCCGTGGCCCTCTTGGGCCCTGTCCTCCTGGCCTGCATCCGACCTCACAGGCCTCGCAGCACAAGTGGCCAGGAAGAAAAGCCCCCGGGACATGGCGCCCACGCCCTCCCTTGACAGAGTCACTATGAGATCCTCCAGCAGCCGTGAACAGTGGGCACTACTAACCCACCTGACCTGTGGGGACAGATGACGTGCTAGAGCACTTCTACAGCTGGGTGAAGCCAGCGTTTGAACCCAGGGCCCGTCCTTGGGACCGCTGGGCCACCAAGGGTGTCAGCCTGTGCTGGCTTCCTGCCAGGGCTATGGGCTCTGTGAGCTGTGGACAGCCTGTCCACGCTGGTCTCAGGACAGAAAGGATGGGAATGGCGGAGGGCAATGGAAGGAAAATGTGAATAACCCCTGTTTTCCAGTGTTGTGGATCATTTGATCGGTCAACAAACACCTGCGGAGCCCTTACCAAGGGCCGGACCCTGGGCACCCTGGTGGAGCTGTGGGCCCAGATGGACAAGTCACGGGCCAGGTCCCGGTGCTGCCTCTCACCAGCCATGTGGGCTGGCCAGGTTACTTCCCTACTTGTTCCTCAGTTTCCTCATTTGTAAATGGAAACAGCCACACCCTCCCCTCTGAGTCACCGAGATGACTAAATGAGATAATGCGGGGAGAGGCTGGCTCCAAGAGGACCGGTTCAGTAAGTGATAGTTATTGTTACTGTTATGAAATAAGTTAGGCAGGTCACCTGCCCTGCTGAAGCCACAGCCCAGAGAGGAGTTAAGACACACCCGCAAGTTTGAGGATGGTCTTGAGCTGGGTTTTGAGGGTTTTCCACAGGGCATGGTGGCTCACGCCTGTAATCCTAGCACTCTGGGAGGCCGAGGTGGGAGGATCGTTTGAGCTCAGGAGTTCGAGACCAGCCTGAGCAAGAGCAAGACCCTGTCTCTACTAAAAGTAGAAAAAATTAGCCTGGCACGGTGGTGAGTGCAGAAGGATCACTTGAGCCCAGGAGTTGGAGGCTGCAGTGAGCTGTGATGACTCTATGGCAGAGTGTCGGGGCAACAGAGAGAGAGAGAGAGAGAGAAAGACTGTCTCAAAAAAAAAAATGAAGGAGGTTTTTCAGGCAGGGACAGGGGTGAGGCACCCAGGCAGAGGGCCGGCGTGAGCTGTGGTCAGAACACACCGAGCAGTGGGGTGACAGCTTGTCCTGGGGTCCTCAGAGGCCCAGCTGAAGCTCCTGAGGTCACCTCCTCGGTGGGCGACCTGGCTCCCCACCGCGCCCTCCCCTCCCCCAGCCCTTGCACACGTTGGTGCGCAGAGGCAGAGAGGTGCACACATGGCAAATTTCAGCACGGCCCCTCTCGCCCCAGGGAAAGCCGAGGCCTCCTTCCTAAGAAACACCAAAAGGCATCACCCAGCACGTGCCTCTCCCCAGCACTCCTAGGGATGTTTGGGACAGTGGAGAGCATCTGGGGTCCAGAGCCCCACAGATCAGCCCGGGTGCCCACAGGTGGTGAGCGCTCTTAGCCTGGCCTTCCCTGCCCAGGGCGTCAGGGCCGGTGCCGGGAGCTGGAGAAACACTCCCCTCCCCGATGGAAAGTGACGGTGCCGCTTGTTATTTCTGCGGCCACTGTTTTTCACTCTCCCCTCAATTTGGGGCTCTATGGTGCAAATGATCCCACACGAAACCGCCCGGCACGGCGGCTGCCCCATTCGGAGTGCCAGGTCCAAGCGAACCGTGGAAAAAACCACCCTAGCCTTCCTGCCGGGTGCTTCTGCAGCCAAAAGTATTTTTATAGTAATATCCATCTATTTACAAGCTGGGCTCTAAGAGCGTTTTGTTTTTTGTTTTTTGTTTGGAGCTTTTTTTAAAAAATTCCCCTGAAGGATGCTTTTTAAGGTACTTTGGCCTATTTCACGCGCCTGTCTCGGCTCAGTCTTGTAAACAGTCTCGGGAGTCACTGGGTGAATAACTTTCTTAAAGGCCGGTGTCTGTGCTGGCTGGGCAGCCGGGAGCTGGCATCTGGGTGGACGGCTCCAGGCAGCTCCCGGGGCGCTAAGGGGGTGCGGGGCTGCTTCCTGTCCTGTCCCCGACAGGAGGGAGGGCTCGCGTGATCCTGAGCTAAAGGAACCTCACGGAGGCTTGGGGCGCTCAGCCCCCGGCAAGGCAGGCCAGGGAACACTGCACGGCTGTTCTGGACAAGGTGGCCCATCCAGCCCGCCTCTGTCCCAAGCACTCCAGTGCAAAGGGGCCCTTTCTCACCTCCCCTGTGGCTCCTTTGGGGCTAACACTTTCTGTCTGTGGTGACAGGTGACTCAGGCTGGGAGGTGGGGGTGACGCTCAGGGAGGCAGGGGCTCGCCGGAAATCACCCAGCAGGGCGAGATGGAGCTGGGACTAGGACCCAGGGGTCCCATGCCCCCACCCCTGTCATATCTCCTCTCTTCATCCGTCTAGGGGGAAACAGGGAACGGGGGAGGGGAGAAGACGAGAGGACAACCCCTCTGCCCTGCTCTGCTCCGCTGGGAAAGCGTTTGCCGTACAACACTCCGCCCTCCCTGCACACCCAAAGCAGTGGGGGGCTGGAGGGGTCTTTGGAAGGCAGACAGCCTACCTCCGTCACTGTCACTGTGTGGGCTGCTACGTCCAGAAGCCCGGGGAGCTGCACAGGGACTTGAGCCAACCAGTTCAGGTGAGCGAGGCTCAAGGAGATGGGGGCTGGCCCCTGGGGAAGGACCAGGCTTCCCGGGCTGCTCCCACAAGAGCTGGTGGGTCCCCTCCAGGGGCCTCCAAACAGCCAAAGACATGCTCCTGCCGAAACCTAAGGCCAGGTGCAAGGAGTCACAGACCCCCTGGGGAGGGGCCGGAGCCGTTCAGAGAGTCGGGGGAGGAGGACACGGAAGTTTCCGGCACTGTCTCCTCTAACCCCACCACACAGCCCAAGACTCCCGTTTCCCCATTTCACAGGTGGAAACACTGAGACTGAGAGCAGCAGGGACTGACTCCAGATCATGCAGTGGCTCCAGCACCCTGGTCACCGGACCCAGGGCTGAGGTCAGAACCCCGGGAGGGCCTCTGGGCAACCACCAACCTTGCATCTGCCTCTGGTGAGCCGCTCCACCTCCCTGCCGTCACGGTGAGGGGCAGGTCGGCCAGAGCACAGGTGCCAGGTACAACCAGAGTCCAGATGGAAGGGACAGGTTCTAGACTTGGAAAACTGGGTGCTAGGGGAGGTCCCCGGAGTAAGAGGCTATAGCCTGGCTCTACTACTAACTCTCACATGGCCTTTCAACAAGGGCCCCTCTGAGCCTTAGTCTCTTCTTCTATAAAATGGGATAAAAGAACCAGCTAATCACGGAAGCTTTTTAACGAGGAAAGAGAGTATGACCACAGGGAAATGGATGTTAACATATCACAGGAGTTGGGAAGGGCAAAGGCCAAGACTCCCAGGCTGGGTGCCGTCCCAGCCCCATCTGGATCTGAATATGGCACGCCCCCCCACACCGCCCATCAGGTGGGGAGGTGATGTGTTTGATCTGGGCACTTACTATCAACAATTGCCACATAAATCTCCCTGCGTCCGCGCACACATACATACGAGCTGGAGAGACGCAGGGAGGTCTGTGCCCAATCCCCCGGTGTAGCCGACTTGCCCCCATAAAGATAACGGGAAATGATTCATAATATTTATTTGACAGGCATGATATGAACCATAATAGTCTGTGGGGATTAAAAATATCCGTACGTCTCTGTCATCCACCAACGTGGTTTAAATATTATATATGTGGCCTCTGCCGCGGCGGGGGGATGGGAGTGGTTATTAATGGGGCCGTGAAGAGAAGTCGTCTGTGCTGAGGCTGGGAAGTGACCCAGGAGTGTGCCCAGCGCTCGGTGCTTGCATCAAAGGGAACGGCGCTTAAAATTGCTGCTCCCTGACACCCGGCCCCACCCCGCCAGCACCTGGGGGTGCCCGCGAGGGGAGGGCCCGGCTTGGCCCAGGCTGCCTCTTCAGGCATCTCAGAAGAGGCCCAGGCCAGCCCCAGGCCTCAGGATGGAGGCCACGTGTGGGAGGTCCCTGAAGGCCCAGGCCCCACCCTCCCCCGGGCCAGGCCGGCACCCGGCCTCCCCTAGCACAGAGCAGGCAGCACCCCCTGCCCCCACCCGGGCACTCCCAGTTTAAACACCTTTCATGCTCCTCCTTGCCCCAGGGATAAAGTCCACACTCCGAGCAAAGCTCCCGGGGTGCTCCCCCTCCCTCCCTGAGTCATCCCCTCCTGCCACCTGGCCTGCCCACGAGCCGCCCCCTCCCCAGCTGGCCAGGGCTGGGCTGCCCTTCCCACCCAGCCACAGGCCACCCACAGGCCACAGGCACCCGCAGGTCCCTCTGTCCCTCGGCTGGTCACGTCTGTTCTCTCTGGCCTGTGAAGACGCTCAGGGCAGATGCCCCACTCTCCCCACGTCACCGTCACCGTCACCGGAGCTCAGTGTTCACTGAGTGGGGAGCGGGGAGGCTGTTCCTAAGGGGCCTGGCTCCTGCCTCCAAGCCCTGGGGGTGGACACTCGGGACCCCGGTTCACATCTCAGTCCTTCTATACTTACAAAAAACTCTTTTGCTTCCCAAGGCCTCAGTTTACCTGTAAGTACAAAGAGCCTGCGGCCCCAGGGATGGAGGCCCCGTGAAGAGGAGAGGGCAGTTCCCCACGAGGAAGCAATTTAGGGTGCGCTTTGGGAAGCACCAAAGAAGTGACACTGAGAAAATCTCAGGGGGCTGGGGGACTTTTAACCCTACCTCTAGGCCTGCCCTGCCACCCCCGGCCCCCAGGCCCTAACAGATAGACGGCACGGGAGCCGGGCTCAGGCTGATGGATTGCCAGCTCATGGTGACAATTGGCCTTTGTTTCTCCCACTAACGAGGGTCCCCAAAGGAAGCTTCTTAGCTAAGACGCAGGGAGGGCAGGGCTGTCCTGGAAATGAGGTCACCCTGGTCTGCAGCCCTGGCCTCAGCGCCCCTCCTTGGGGCAGGCTGCTCCCCTTTGGGGGAGACCCTGTCCTCCTGAGACCCCTGCCCACCAACAGGCCCAGCTCCTGCTTCCTAGGCAGTGCTGGTGGCCAAGGCACCCATGTGTGGGGCTCTTGCTAGGCCCCTTCACCAGTAAGCACCCAGAACTGGAGGATCCCCACCGTCCCCCACTAGGGCCTCCCTTGGGCAGCGAACCCCTGGGCCTCCTCCTCCTCCTGCTTCCCCCACAGAGCCTGCCGGAGCCCTGCATGCGGTAGACACTCGCAGAGGGGCCGGCTGGCCGCACCTCCTCCCATGACGTGAGCATCGCCGCCCCCACCTGCCTGGGTGATGAGGACCCGGGAAGGGCACAGGGAGAGCGGTCCAGGAGGCCCCATGCCCTGGACAGCCGCCGGGACTGGTGGGCTTCAGAAGGGCTTAGTAAGCAGGCCCTCTCCTCCAATGCCCTCCGTGTGGAAGGGGGTCTTCACATGGGGAGCCACGCCCTGGCTGAAGCCACTGGGGCCCTCAGAGCCAGCCCACGGGGCCCCAGAGAGCGACAGACCACCCAAATCTGGAAGGACAATCCCAGTGTCCCAGACCTGGGCCTCTTGCCCTGGGTGCTCAGACCCGGAGCTTTCAGAACAACTCGGACGGGCTGGGGCATCCAGGAAAGGGAGCCAAAGGCCCCCAAGTCAGCCCCTGCCCTGCCGGCAGCAAGGAAAAGACCAGAAATCCGTTTGATGTCCACATCCAGGAGCCAGCTGTCTGCACTGTGGGTTCCAGCGCGGCTGCTGGAGGTTCGCTGTGGTTGTTGGGGCCGTTGCTGTTGGGGGTGTTAGTGTGTTTCTTGTTTGATGCTCGCAGGCTGATCACACATGTGTATCTGTGATCAGTCAGGGCTGGGGGCGGGGGCAGGGATCCTGGCTGTGAGGGGCCCAGGGATCAGACCCATCTAAGCCCCCTCTGCGATGGTCTCAGTTTCCCCCTCTGACCGGGCTGGTCAGGTGGCTCCCTCCTGTAAATCAAATGAGATAATGTCTATAAAGCCACCAGCCCAGGCCTGCCCTGAGTGAGTGCCAGTAAACAGTCTCGTCCGTGGCACTGTCAGCGGACGGTGGCGAAGCTCTCCGCGGCGTGTCCCGCCGGGGAGCATCTCTGCCCCCCCGCCCAGGGGCGTGGTCCGTGGAGAGCCCAGCAGTTTTGTGAAAGGAAACTTGCCCCTGGCCAGACCCAGCATTGCCCACTTTAAGCCATGTGGCCAGAAATTTCCAGATCGTCCTGGAGTCGATAGACTTGTCCCTGATATTCCAGGGCACTTGGATTCTCGGAGGACGCAGGTCCGTTTTCGCTGAGTCCACCCGCAGATGGGACGGTGGGCGGCTCGCTGCTGCCCCGAGAACTGAGCTGTGTTCGGGGTTCTCCCCCAGGAGCTGGACCTGGCTGCTTTGGCCCCTGGGACTCGGCTCTTAAGAGGTTTCCCACTCAGACAGGCAGCAGGGCAGCAGGAGTCCACCAGTCGGCCCCCAGGGTCAGTCAGAGCCGGCAGTTCCTGGGCACAGGGTGGCCGCGTGGACTCAGCAGAGAGGTGAGCTCTTGCCTTGCCACCCACTACATGTCACAACTCAGGAGAGAGAATGAGCTGAGAGCCCCAGGCGGAGGCGCTGTCCCTGCACGAGGTGGTCTGCTCCCCCGAGCTCCTGGCACGCGACCAACCAGCGTGGGTGCTCCCTGCTCTCCCAGTGCAGAGAGACGCTAGCTGACTGCACGCGCTGTCCCCTGCCGTCCTGGGCTTCGGAGCCAGTGGGGTGCCTAGATCCGTCCAGCCCGTGTGCAGCAGGCTGTCCTTCCCCCCAACCTCCGTGTCCCCACGTGTGCACTGGAAATAATGTACTGCTAGGTGAAAACGAAAGGCAGCTTAAAATCACAACAGAAGGAATCCAATTATAAATGTATACGCAGAAATCTGGAAAGATTAGTTAGTGGTGTTGGATTTGAGTACTGGAGCTACCGGGGGGTCTCGTGTCCTCTTTTGTACTTTCCCGTTTTCCACAAGAAGCTTTTATTACTTTTATAATCAGAAGAAACTGGGGTGAACAGTAGAGTGTCGTCCGGAACCCAGTTCCCGGAGCCTGCAGCCAACCCCAGCTGGCCCGGCTGCCGAGGCCCCCACCCTGCCCCACCCCGGCACCCCCAGGGGCCGCCTGGACATGGCTGTGTCTCTGGAGCCTTCTCCTCTCCTCTCTCAGCAACCCCTGTGCCCTACGCCCTCCTCATCAAGCAGGGCTCCCAGCCCCCCACCATCCAGCCACCCCTTCCCCAGGGCAGGCTCCACTCCGTCAGTGTCGTTCCAGAAACATCCATGTCTACTTTGTACCAATAAGAACACTCTCGCCCTTCCCTCTTCCCGCCGCCATTGTATCGACCTGATCTGCCCACCTGTCACTGGGCCAGGCAAGACTAATAATACACCTAATTTCACAAGCACAGAAGGTTACATCTAAATGGCCAAAATATTTGGACCACAGCAAGACAAATGAGTTCATTTCAGTGGTTTTAAAAGCTGACGCAGAAGCCACTTGGCGCGTGTTCACGGCTCGCTCTCGCCAGCACCACTGAACAGCTGGGCTCGTCCAGGACAGCGCTGCGGACCCCTGCTCCGCCCGCCAGCGAGGGGTCCAGGGCGAGGAGGGAGCACAGTGCACGGGCCAGGCAGCCGCCCCGTTCCAGGGGCAGCATCCGACACACCGTTGTCAGACACGGGCTCACTCGCGGGGCACGGGACAGCAGGCACTTTGGGCGCTTAGTGAGGGACGAGGACCCTGCCTCCGAAGGTGGGATTTCCCAGGTCTGCAGGGCCTTGATGGCCAGGCCGAGGGGCACTTGGGTGACAAGCGTTGGTGCCACGACCCCGAGCCCCCCCTCCCAGGTGCTCCGTTCTGGGGCCAGAGACCCATTTTGCCGAGGGGGAGGCGAGGCTCGGCGGTGGGGAGCGCCTTGCTTCGCACCGCAGCGCCACCAGGCCTGCCCGAGAAGCCGCCACGGCTGACTCCCAGGGGACCAAGCTGGCCTGACCTCCTCGGTGGGGGAGTCTGGCAGGGCCCCCGGCCAGCTCTGCCGCTGGGCCCATGCCGCCTGCGCCCAAGGAGAGCCAGCGGCCTCGGCCAGCCCAGCCTGCCTTCCAGGGGACTGCAGAGCAACACTGAGCCCCCCGCCCCAGGCAAGATGCAAGAGGCCCCACACACCACGAGGCCTCCCTTTCCCCCACCCCACCCAGCCCTCCAGTTTTACACTGGGGAGGGGGGACGCTTAGGCCCACTGGCAGGGGCCCCATAGGCCTCCTGAGCCTCAGAAACTTCTACAGCAGACTTGAGTCTATGGAGGCTGCCCCCACATTGACTCCCCTTTGGCGAGGGGGATTAGTGCCCGTGGGGGGTCTGCCTGGAGGATGCCTCAGCCTTCCCTGAAGCCTTTTGTCTGGGAAACACTCAAGTGAGCACTGGGGGCAGCTGAGCAAAGGCCTAACAGGATTTCTTGGCCCTGCCACTCCTGGGATTACCCCTTTGGAGTCAGGAGAGGAATTAACATCGGCTGCCCTCCCGGGGCCGGACCACCCACCTGAGCTGCTCCGAATGACTTTATTTTTGCACTCAACCCTCCGTCATCGCTAAGCTGGACTTCAGGCCAGCCGGCCCCGGTGCCGGGACAGACGGCCAGCTCTCTCCGTGAGCCAGGCAGCCTCCGCGCTGCTGCTGGGGGCCCACGCCGCTGGCGGGGCAGAGAGAGCTGGGTCTTCTGAGCACCCCGTGCTCAACCCCAGTGTGCCGTGAGGCTGGAGGCAAGCACGGGGCTGCTCAGCCCTCCCTGCCTCCAATCTGGAGGGTCTGCTGGAGGCAGAGGCGGCGTGGACGGGTGTGAGGTCACAGCGGGTGTGCAGTGCCGCTGAGCGCCATCGCAGGGATGGGCAGGTGATGCCGGCAAACAATGCTGCTGACTCTAACCCAGCCTGGAATCTCTTTCAAGTGGACCCTCCAACGGACGACACCGGGCTTGCCGGGTCCCGTGTGGCGCGCCCCTGGGCGCTGAAACTGCCCCCAGGTGGCCACAGGCCTTCACTCGGGGCTGCAAGGTGTCCTGGGCATCTGCGCTGTGGTTACCTCCAGGGGGTGTGGCTGTCCCCAGGGGCCCAGGGTAACTTTTGGCTTCTTCCCCCCAAAACAGAGCCCAAAGGGCAAGACCTCTGTGCCTCAGTGACCCACATTCCCCAGGGCCTGCCAGGGCAGGTCGGAGCCCCGTGTGGCTGAGGGATTTGTGTCTTGGCCTGGGGGCGGGCAGACCTGGGCACCACCACCTCCTGGCTGTGTGTCCCGGGACACATCACTGCTCTGAGCCTCTGTTTCCTCACCTGAAAAATGGGCACCACCCCTTAGGGTGGGTCTAGACCCAAAGAGCGTGGCACAGTATACATCCAGAGCAAACAGTACATTTTTCTTAAAAAGAAATTTGACTGCAGGAGGAAGAGAAGGGAATTCCCAGAGACTCCCCAAATTTTATCCGTGCGGCCAAGGAAGGAGGCTGAGTCTTCTCCTATAAGCAGTGTGCCCGGACTTCGGAGATGGCCTCCTGCCTGCCGTCTTTGCCATGGTCTCTTCAGAAGGAGGTGCCGCTCTAGCCGCCGTGGGCCTGACCCCGCCCCTGGCCAGCACCTCCAGCTAGAACAAGAGGACACCGATGGCGCTGCTGCATCAGCCTCAAGCCTGTTTCCCACATGGTCACCAAGAGCTGCCCAGCCCACTGGGAAGGCCACAGCTTTTGGCAGCAGTGAGACCCGTGTGGGACTTTCCACTCCTCTGTAGATCAGTCGTGGGACTGTGGGCCCGTGGGCCTGGGAACGCTCCTGGCACCTCTACACCTCCTGTCCTGTCTGCAAACAGGGCAATAAAGTCTCTGCAAGGCTCAGCATGAGGAGGCGACAACAGCATTGTGTGCCGTGCCATTAGGTGATTGTCAGGAGTCAGCCTGGACGAGGACACAAAGATCCCCCGGTGAGAGAAGGGCAGGCTGAGTGCCAGCCATGCGGACCGGGGCTGTTACTGTGGGCACGAAGAAGCAGAGTTCCAGAGACGGGACCTCCCAGAGACCCAGACCGGTGGCCTGGAGCAATGGCGCCAGAGGCACAACAGGACGGTGCTGGCTGGTCTTGCCAGCAACCAGAGAGGATGAGTGGACAGAAGGCGCGGGGCTACAGGCAGGCAGGGTGGCTTCCGAAAGGAGGAGCTGGGTGGAGTGGACGGAGTGCGGGGAAACGGGGCGCGTGGGAATCCGTGGGGTTCCTCGCCCTTTCCACAGCAGGCCAGCACTACACGAACTCACCCAGGTACGGCCCTGCGTCTGCCCCGTGCGTGGAAACGAAATCCCATGTGACCTCTCTGAAAGTGGGGAATAAAGACGCGATCTAAAAATGACCCTGCATGTTGACATTCATGGGATGTGGTGCCAAGGCAGTGCTTAGAGGGAAATTTATAGCTTTCAGTGCTTCTGTTGGAAAAGAAAAAAGATCTGGAATAATGACCTAAGGTTTCACCTTAAGATAATTAAAAAGATAAAAAGAAGAGCAAACTAAATCCAGAGTAAGTAGAAGAAAGGAAATAAAAAAGATAAGAGTAAAACCCAAGGAAATGGAAACATCACCACCATCATCATCACCACCACCAACACCACCACCACCAGCACCATCATCACCACCACCATCTTCATCATCTTCATCACCACCATCCTCATCATTATGGCATCCACTCTCAGTGTGAAGCAACTGCCCTGAGCTTGTGCCCCTCTGACGCCAGTGCTCTTAGAATCCCCATAGAACCATTGAAGAAACCAAGGCACACAGTGACTCGTCTACACTGACCCTGAGAGAAGCATCAGGCCTTAGCTGTAAGGTGGTCTACACCACACCCCTTTCCCAAGTGGTCTCTCCTGAAGCACCTGCTCCCCTAGTCTCTATGCGGCTGTCACAGCCCCTCAGTCCTCCCCACAGACTTGGAAGGGAGGCTTTATTATCCCCAAACTGGAGTCAGAGGATCAGGGTTACAGCGAGGGACAGCCTGGGTGTGACAGGGGCCCAGTCTCTTGCTTTCAGCATTCTCCCTGGTCCTGAGAAGCTGAGCTTGGAGAGCAGTCAGCAAGAGGCCACGCAGAGCAGGTGATGGCGGTGCCGTCTACACTGATCAAATTAACTGGATAATTGCCACTTCATGGGGGTTGGTGTTGACACACCTTGCACTGGCGTATTAACAGAGGCTTTACCCGGGCCTCTCCGGGAGGCTCCTCTGGCTGGTAAGCACAGGCCCCGCTCTCCCAGCCGGGGCACCAGGGCCCCCTTTTCTAGCGGGGGCGGGGGTATGGCGGAGGAGCGAGGCTAATTGACCGTCCGAGGTCACGGAGCGACCCTTGGATGAGGTGGGAGAAGCCCCGCACCTGCCCGCTGCCTCCGGCTCTGATGACTAAATCACCCCAAAGAGACATGTGTGATTTCATTTCTATTTCATCTGCAGGAGGGGGAAAAATCAATGTTTGCTAAATGAAAAGGAAAAAGATCGGCAGGAGGAAAATGTATTTTCAACTTTTAATAGCGTAGTATCGACAATGACGAGTCAAAGTGAAACAGCCGGCCCACTGGCCGTGGAGCTGGGCGGGGATGGGGGGCCGAGATCTTGGCAACCGGGCGCCAGGCCAGTGAGGGACGGTGCGGGGGGCACAGACTGAGGCCAACAGACACCCCTCTGCTGAGTGAGCCCCCAGCTGGAGGCCCCCGAGTGGGCAGAGGGGGCAGCTGGGAGACCAGGGAGGGGACCCCGCGGGCAGCTGGGGAAGAGGCAGCCAGGGTGCCACCCTCCTGCAGAGCCCGCGCACTGCTCGGCCGCCGCGAGCGCAGGCGGCAGAGAGCCGGCTGGGGTCCTGCAGCAGGGCGCCTCCACCCAGGTCTCCTGGGGGCTCTGTGGGAAGGGTCTGGCTTTCCTCATCCCTTCACTCTGGTTTCCGTTTAGAGAGAGCGTTGATGAGCATCTGCCTGGCACAGGGCCTGACGCTGGGACGCAGCAGTGGCCAGGTGACTGCCCCTGCCCGGGGGAAGATGGTTCGGCGATGACAGTGATAGATGGCAAGCGTTGCGGGGGTGGCGATGGGGGTGTTGAGCAGGCTGGGGGTCGGAGGAGGCTTCCTGAGGAAGGGACGTGGCGCGAGTCTCGCGTTGGCGGAGCAGAAAGAAGGGAAGCGCGTTTCCAGCTGCAGGAGCCACAGGATTGGAGGCCGGAGCCAGGAGAGGGTCCGGAAGGGAGAGGAACGGCCGGGCCTGGAGGTCCCGCTGCAGGGAGAGGGGGCCACACCCCGGACCTGCCTCCCCAAAGCCAGGGACCCTGCACTGGGAGCTCGGACGAGTTTGTGTCAGGGCACGTCTGGGTTTGGGGAGGCAGGAAGCACGTACAATTTGCAGGCCTCTAAGGAAACCAGTGCAAATGCAGGGATATGAAATTAGGTGTCAGGCCTTAGAGGAAGGCCCTGCAAGGGGGGACAAGATGCCCAGGCTTCGCTAGCCTCACGCAAGCCCACGTCCATCCCCGCGCCTTCGTGCCCCGCCATTGCTCTTAAAAGCCCTTTTCCTGATGTCCGCGCCGTGACCCCTTGACCAGCATCAGCGGCGTTACCTGACCAGAGCTGACCCTGCGATGCCCGTCCCCCTTGGCGGCCCAGGCTTCATTCCTTAGTTTTGGTTCGGCTCGTGGTCACTTTCACTAGCGTCCCTGCAGCCCCTGCCGGGGTCCTTCCTCAGGACTATGCAGGGCAAGCTGCTCATAAACCGCAGAGCGCGGTGCACAGGCAGCGCGCATGAAAGGCGTCTTTGTTGTCACATTACGCAGTCTGCCCGAGATGGCCCTTTATATACATTTTGTCCTATGAGGCATGAACTTTTAAGTCATTTCCTCTTTAAACAAAAAATGTGATTCATTTGGGAAAGTCTGGAAAATGTAGGAAGATAAAGGATAAGAAGCAAAAGAAAAATATCAACAACCTCGCCGTGAAG
>NW_012155374.1:152226-154555 GCF_000956105.1 Propithecus coquereli
GAGGAGGAGACCGCGCCCCGGGACACTCAGAGCACGCTCTCCGCCTGAGCAGAGGCAGGGCCGGCCGGGGCCTGAGCCCCCCAATTCCCTGAGGCTCAGAGGTGTGAGCGGGTCCTCGGTTCCTCCAGGCCTCGGTCTCCCCTGAGGGGTGGGGTCACATGACACCGCCCCAGGCTCCAAGAGGCCAGGGCCCAGGGACAGGCACTTGCCAGGACCAAGCTTCTCTCGTCCTCCCCGCCTGACCCTACCCCCGCACACCAGAGGCCCACGGCCTGGAGGCTGAAGCGGCGGCCGGCGTGGCCTTTCTCTGGCTGTGTGCCCTGTCCTCAGTTTCCTTATCTGTAAAATGGGGCTGAGACATCGACGTCGTAGGGCTGGTAACGCCAAGCAGATGGGGCGCGGGGCGCGAGCACCGTGGGACCATCTGTTTTTAACACAGGTGAGCATAGACAGGTCACTGGGGGAGACCACTGGGCACGTGACCCCAAGATGAGGGATCAGACACACGAAGGACGCACTGCGTGTAAGGCGGCTCAGGCCACCTCCCTGCCCCTCCCACACGTGGGTGGGCACAGGCCCACATATGGCCATGCTGACCGTGGGCCCGCTGGGGCGGGCAGGGGCAGGGGGCAGAAGCAGTGTGGAATCAGGGTCCAGGGCCCCAGGAGGTCTCAGGCCGGGTCCTCGGTGACCGCAGGAACGGAGCAGGGGTCCAGGGCAAGGAAGGCCCCGGCCTGCAGCGTCGGTGCACCTCCTCCCGCCGCTCTGTCAGCCCCGGCTCCGGGCGCAGAGTGCCAGTGCTTGCGGGCGGCGGGGGACAGGCGCTGCCCCATCCCAGGGCCGGGGCCATCCATCTTGGTCCAACCCTATTAAAATACATGATAAAAGGAAGAAAGGGGTGGGCCAGAGGCTGAAGGGGAGAAAAATGATGTGGCCGCAGGCCTTTGTCTGTCCCTTTTCTAGAGCCCTGGCGTAGGGGAGATAAAAGGGACCTGGGGCTGTTGTTCCCAGCTGAGGAAGGCGGAGCTCAGTGGGGTGACACTGTGGGAAGAAGATGCCCCAACGGGACACACCACATCTGTCTCGGGCCCTGTCCGCGGCCTTTGCACCCTCAGACACCACAGCTGCCTCGGCACCCAGGCAGGGCTAGACGTCCCGCCCGCCCCTGCAGACCAGGGCAGGGCTGCGGGCTCTGGCTGCGTCTGAGACGGGGGAGGGCGCACAGACCTCGTCCCCGCTGCATTTGCAAAGATGGAGTTTCCGCTCGTTCCTGCCCCTGAAGCTGGTTCGGAGCTCCGGCAGGAGGCCCATGGCGACACCCACCCACCAGCATGTCCTGTTCCTGAGATGGGACTCTGAGCAGCTGACCTGGAGTAGCCTATGGGCAGCCGGGCCTTTATCCTAGTGCTGGGGAGAGGGAAAACTACCTGGAGGCAGAGGCTCCCCCGGACACACCTGGTGCCCACCCCCAGGAGACGAAAGCCGGCAAGAGGCTGAACCCCGCAGTGGCTGTCCCAGCCCCTGCACAGGCCGCCCGCTGCGGGCCAGGCCAGGGCGGTGCTCTCACGAGCATCATCACTTTGACCCTTAAAACCACCTGTTACGGGCAGCACTATGTCCCCCCAAAAGATATGCTGGAGTCCCAACCCTCAGAACCTCAGACTGTGACCTCCCTTGGAAATAGGGTCACTACAGATGGAACTAGTTAAGCTGAGGTCACAGTGCAGCAGGGTGGGGCCCAATCCAATACGCCGATGTCCTTATAAGAAGACGGCAGGTGGACACAGACACACCCAGGAGACTGGAGTGACACGGACACAAGCCAGCAACGCCAAGGGTTGCCAGCACTCCAGACGGCCGGAGAGGCGGGAAGGAACCGCCCCTAGAGCCTTCAGAGGAAGTGTGGCCCTGAGACTCCTTGATTTGGACTTCTGGCCTCCAGAACTGGGTGAGGAGGTATTTCTGCTGTTTTAAGCCACCTGGTTTGTGGGACTTTGCTGTGGCGGCCCTAGGACACTTACACACCCAGAGCCCCAGCCCCAGTGCCACGAGGCTGAGGCTGGCAGAGTCGGGTGGGTGCCCAGGCCTGTCCCCTCCAGAGCCCTGTCGCCCAGTGTGGCTCAGCACAGAGCCCAGAGGGGCCCAAGACCGTGTCCTGCAGAATGGAGCCATGGGTGCAGGGTCTGTTCAGTCACACTGTTGAGTCTGGGTTTTGACTGAGGGCACTGGGGAGCCACAGCAGGGCTTAGAGGAGGGTCATGGTCTGGTGTAGAGACGCTCTGGAGGCCAGGTGGCAATGTAGGGGATGCAGAAGGGGACCCGCAAGGAG
>NW_012155374.1:154605-157842 GCF_000956105.1 Propithecus coquereli
TTGTTATAAATGTAACTTTTCAATTACATTATTGAGTTAATGAACTGTTTTAAATCAACTTTCAGTTATGCACATTTTCCTGTCTCGTTTAGTGCGTGGCTGCGCCGCCGCCAGCAGACAGACTGGCAGGCACTGAGCCGATTGCCCAGGAGTAAGTGCCTCCGACCCAGGTCCTCTCCACCGTCCTGCCCCTGGGTGTCTCCTCAGAGTGCTCCCCAGCCGCGCCCCGCAGGGCAGAGGTGTGCTCGCTGCCAGGCCTGACACCCCTGCAGCCTGGTGAGCTGAGGAGGGGCCTGGCCACCCACTTTTACTGTGTTCGTGGACTGCTCTTTTGGTGTTTTCCTGGGGTTCAGTGAGCATTGCTTTTATGACTAAGGCACGTGAACATTTCTTCATATTCCTACAGTCCTGGGCACCGCCTGCAGAGGAGAAGAAGGGGCGATCTGTCAGCTGTCCCCTGCCTGTTTTGCCCTTGAGATGCAGACCAGTCGAGGTTGCCAACCCCTGACCGTCCCCTGAGGAGTTGGGGCAGTGCTCACAGAAGGGAGCGTTTACAGAGGGCGCAGAGAAACTGCACGGGGCAGGGCCCTCCCCGGGGCTAGAAACCAGGCACCGTCACCTCGTTGTCAGCTTGAAGGGGACGAGGAGGTGGCTGCAACCTGAACCCAGAGACAGAGGGCTGGGGGGGGCCCGGCAGGGGTGGGGCCGCCCAGAGCGGGAGCTGGAGCAGCCACCCCTGCCCACACCTCACCTCACGGCTCCCTCTGAGCGCTGACCCGTCCCCAGGGCTCAGCCCCCCGAGGACGCAAAGCCACACGGAGGTGAAGGGAGAGGGTCCCATGGGGCAAACGAAGGTCTGCAGCAGTCGGCACTTTTCTGGTCCCCCTGGATCACTCTCTCCTGTCACAGCGTCGGCTGTCCGCGAGCACTTCCGCCTTCCCTGTCCTGCGTGGCTGGTGCGCACGGGTCGGGACGTGCCGGGGACATTTTTGCCGTCAGTACTGAGGTTTGTCCGCCTTCCTCCCTGCTAAAGAGACAGCACTGGGCAGCTTTTAAAACCCCACCTCGGGCAGAAAGATGCGCACAGGGTCCCGCGCAGCATGAGTAATCGCGGGAGTTACCGGAGATCTACCCGGAAGGACCGAAACAGCAACAGCGGGGCGTTGAAGAGGGTGCACCCCCCAAATCCTAAAAGCGTTTGTTTTTAAAGGTAAACCTCACGCTCGTGTTTGTGGTAAGCAGACACCAGGATGGCCCCCAGCGCCCCCCAGCTCCTGGCGTGGTGTCCTCCCACGCTGAATAGGACAACCTTTGTCACCAATAGGACATTGTAGAAATGACAGGGTGTGATTCTGGAGCTAGGCCACCAGAGACACCAGGGCTTCTGCCTTTCTGGCTGCCACGTGCGAGGACACTGAAGCAGCGTGTGGAGAGCCCCTGTGGGGGAAACAGGGGCTCCCGCCAGCAGCCGCACCAGCCTGCCAGAGAAGTGTGTGAGCCCCCTGGAAGTGGCTCTTCCAGCTCCAACAGGTCCCTTCAGCCCAGCCGACTTCTTGACTGCAACCTCTCAAGACACTCCAAGCCACACCTGCCCAGCTAAGCTGCCCCCAAACTCCTGACCCACAGAAACTGTGGGAGATAATTAGTGGTTGTTGTTTATTGAAGCTACTATATGTTGGGGGATAATTTCTTATGTGCCAATAGATACCTGGTATATACTCGACGCAAACCCATGGTGCAGTTTGAAATCAAGGATTTGAACTTAGGAGTCCACATTATTGGTGTCCGGTGAGCCCATTAGAAACCCCACAAGGCAGCTTCCCTGCCATGGTGTTTGGGAGGAGAGCTCAGGATGGAGGTTAGGGATTCGAACCTCTCCACGGAGTCACTGCTCCTTCCTGGGCTTCCGTCTTCCCATCTGCAGCATGTGGGAGTTGAGCTAAGAAGGACTGGTCCAGATGCGCCCCTGGGAGCTTCCGTGTGAGGTCCCATCCCACTCCTGACCCTGCCTCCCTTCCAGGGCCTGGGCCAGGGCTGCACCCGCACCCCAATTCCCAAGGCGCCAGAGAACAGCACGTTGCCCCTGCTGGCCGCAGCGCTCCGGCATCAGTCGGGGGTCTCCAGAAAAGCGGAATCAACAGGATGGACATGTGGAGGTGTAGAAGGAGACTTTTATGGGAACTGGGTCCCACGACCCTGGAGGCTGAGAAGCCCCAGGACCTGCCGGCTGCAAGCTGGAGGCCAGGAGAGCTGGTGGTACAGTTCCAATCTGGGTGCAAAGTCCAGAGGACCAGTGGAGACAATGGCGCGAGTCCTAGTCTGGGTCCAGAGGCCCAAGAAACAGGAGATCTGATCCGCAGGGCAGGAGAAGCCGGATGTCTCAGCCCAGAAGGAGGGAAAGCCAGCTTGCCCTTCCTCCACCTTTTGTTCCACCCGGACCCACACTGGTGACGTGCGTGTCCTTACCGAGCCTGCAGCTTCAGGTGCCAGCCTCTTCCAGAAATGCCCTCACAGACACACCTGGAACAATGTCCTGCCAGCTACCTGGGCATCCCGTAGCCCAGCCATGTTGAGACATAAAATTAACCATCACACCGTCTTTATGGCTTTTTTAAAAATTTGAGATATAATTCACATACCACAAAATTCACAGTTTTAAAGTATATGATGTGATGGTTTTCAGCGTATGCACGGACTTGTGTAACCATCACCCCTCTCTAATTCCAGAATATTTTCATCGTCCCCAAAAGAAATTCCACACCGTTGAGAAGTCACTCCCATCCGTCGGCCCACTTCCTGTCTCTGGATGCGCCCGTGCCGGACGTTCACATAAACAGAGTCGTACGACACGGGGCCCTTTGTGTCTGGCGCTTCCCCATACGGTGGGGCCCAGAGGTCCATGCGTGTCGTAGCGCGAACCGACGCTTCCCTCCACCTTCTGGCCGCGCGACATTCCCCTGCCCACGCGCCGTGCGCCCATTCACTGGCGGGGTCGGGGGGCGCTCGGGCTGTCTCCAGCTTTTGGCTACTGTGAGTAGAGCTGCCCCCACGCCGCAGAGGCCGCCGAGGAACAGGTCTCTTGTTAAGGGGGCAGCACTCCCTGCATTCACACGTCGAGGACATTTAGCTGTGAGCTAAGCCCGAGGAGGAGACCGCGCCCCGGGACACTCAGAGCACGCTCTCCGCCTGAGCAGAGGCAGGGCCGGCCGGGGCCTGAGCCCCCCAATTCCCTGAGGC
>NW_012155374.1:160272-212837 GCF_000956105.1 Propithecus coquereli
GTGCCTTGTGGGGATTTGGGATTCCTGCCTAACACGTCCCAGCTGGTGGCCTGGGGTGCACTGTGATTTTGTGTCCTAAAGGGTGCAGGGCTGGGGCCTACGGGTGTCGTAAGAGTGGTCACAAGAGGAGGCGTGTGAAGCCCCCGCAGCTGTATTTGTGTGACGGTACGGGTCCGTGGGTCTGCTCGGGGGAGAGAGTCCTCAGGGGGAGAGGCAGATGCACCGTGAGGGGTGCAACGCTCAATTTTAGGAGTCAGCTTGACTGGGCCACACGGCACCCAGATATTTGGTCAAGCCTTATCCCGTTGCTTCTTGGGGGTGTTTCTGGATGAGATGGACACTTTCGTGGGTAAAGCAGATCGCCCCCAGTGTGGACTCCCGGGTCCGGCCCAAGGGCGGGGCCTGGCCTCCCCACCAGACGCCTGCCTCCACCTGAGGGTCAGGTCCCCTGGGACCAGGTGTCCGTGAAAGCTATCCCCAGAGAATCTCCCGCAAGCTCCCCTCCAGCCAGGGTTAGGGTTCCAGAGCTGCCCCCAAGCTTGCTGCACACACGACGTGTCACATAAAACTTCCTCCCGCCGCCCCGGGAGACAGAGATGACAGAAGCAGCCCAGCCTGCAGGGAGCTCGCGTGGGAGGGACGCAGCGTGCCACCCTGCACGCCGCGATGGCTTCGCTGCACCGAGACCGGGCCGGGAGGGCGAAGAGGCTGTGGGCAGGCAGGCGTCTGTGCAGGGACGCAAAGCCCAGCCCTGCGCCCAGCCCGGAGCTCTCTCTGGCCACGGTGGAAGAGGTGCCCCTCGCGGCCCAGGTGAGACCGGAGGTGCATGACAGCATCCGTGCGGCCTCGCGGCTGCGGAACTAGCTGAGGCGCTGCCTCCCAGCCCGGTTGCCCTAAAGGGTCCTTGGAAAGGGGCTCACCCGTGTTTTCAGGGGCCCACCAGCCCCCGAGCTGGAGCAGAGCTGTGACTCCGCCAGACCCCAGGCAGCAGCAGCCTCAGACGGTGACCAGCCCCCGGCCACACTCCCCGCAACCCCCGCCCTGAGAGAAAGGCCTTGCCGGGGAAACCGGCCGTAGCGCTTCCCCGAGCCGCGTCCCGCCAAGGCTCACTGGAGGGAAACTGCTCCAGCTTGTCTGAGACGGAAATTTTCCCTCTTCCTGGACTTATTGTCACTTGTATTTTTCTCCCCAGAGACGGGGATTGGGACGTGAAGGCGGCTGTGTCAGCCGGTCGCTGTGCCTTCCCGCGCGCGTGGACAGACGCCTGTTTCACTCTGGATTCGGGGTCTAAGCCACCAGATCCTGGGGGCATGGATGGAAACAGCCCCTGCTGGGGGGAGCCGGGACTCTTCCCCCTCGGCTCCCCGAGGCTGTGCCAGGTCTGGGGGATCCCAGGGACCTCTGATCCTTTCCGTGGCATTGGAGGCCCCTGGGCCCGGCCCTGCCCCCTCGGCCCGCTCCCCCCAGCCCCGGGCCTCCCTGCCTTGCGCCCGCGCTCTGCCCCACTGGGAAAGCCTTCGCTCTGCACCCAGGGAGTCCCCACGCCTTCCAAAGCCAGCCGGAGCTCTCGGAAGCCGCTGCCTTGGCACCTGGGGTTGTTGCTGGGGCTGAGCACAGACTTTGCAGCCCGGTAGCCTCAGGCCGCAGCCCACCTGCCCTTTGCTGCCTGCGTGGCCCAGGTGCCTCATGGGTGGGTGTGGAGATGAGGACAAAGGTGATACCACCTGTGGTCCCCCCTTGAGGAGCCCCCGCCTCCCTGAAGGGACAAGGCTGCCTTGCCGGAGGAGTGTGACGCAGGCAGGTCGAGACGTGGAACCACCTGCACCCCGGCCGGGAGCTCCGCCGAGCAGGGCCCCTAGGGCTGGCCAGGGCCATGTGGGTGGCTTCCCAGGGGGCCAGGCCTGAGCCACGCGGAGCTGCTGGCCTGCCAGAGACCAGGGTTTGGCTCAAGAGGGAACCGCGAGAGAGCAGGGGAGAGCCAGGCCCAGACTCCAGACACTCGTCCATTCAGCCAGAATGCACTAGACACCTACAGTGGCTGGGACCCACGGTGAACCACACAGGCAGACGGGGACCTGCCCTCAGGACCTACATGGAGTAGGTGAGAGAGAAGTGGGGAGAGGGAAGAAGGGAGAGAGGGAGAGGGGGAGAGGGGGAGAGGGAGGGAGGGAAGGAGAAAGGCCCAGGTGGTGACAAGGGCAGGATGGAGATGGGAGGGAGCCGAGGGGCTGAGCCTCGTCTTCTCAGAAAGGCACAGCCCCTGCCCGCTGGCCTCAGGCTTGGGCCCCCGGGCCGGCCCTCCCTCACACTTGCCTCGCTGCGTCTCAGGGTGGGGAGATTGGGCTTCCTCCTGGGGGGCTGTCTCTCCTACAGCCCCCGCTGAGCAGCCCTCCAGGCCCCTCAAACCTCTGGGCACCCCCCAGGTCCCACAGGGACCAAGCTGGGTCCTTCAAGGAAGAGCTGGGGAATCAGGGGTCGGGACGTCCACCAAAGCCCCCATCCAGAGAAGCCCCCATCGGAAGTGTGGGCCGTCCCCAAGTGCCCCCAGGCCACTCTGCTTAGAGCCAACATCCCAGGAGGGAGGGGCGCATAGGACAGTGCCCAGGCAGACTCGAGCTGACCCAAGGGAGCACAGGCGGCAGCCCTGGCCAGGGGCCCAGGGGCCTGGGGGCACCAAGCTCCAGCCCTGGGAGAGGAAGGACGGTGTCGAGGGCATCATGGGGCCGTGGGGAAGGACATTTCAGATATGACTGTGGGTTCCTTGCGGCCAGGATGAGGCAATCTGTAAACTGAGATATGTACACCTGGGTCCAAGGGAAACAGCCACCAACCCGCCCAAGATCCGCCCTTGAGACTGTGGAGACAGCGCATTGACGCTCCCACTGCCCGCGCCCTCCCTTGCCACCCCCGCTGCCCTGCCAGGCGGGACCCTGGGCGGGCACGGGGCTCCCTGCCCTGGGAACGCCTTGGCGGCACCCTCCGCAGCCTGTGCCTCGGCTGCTCACGTGAGCACACACCATGGCCAAGCACCTGGGCTGCTGACACCTCCCCCAGGCCTCCAAGGCAGGGGTGGGGAAACCGAGGCACAGAGCCGTGAAGCAAGCTGCCCAATCCCCTCCCACCCCACCAGATTTAGACCCAGGCCCATCCGATGCTGGAGCCCCGGCTCGCAGCTTCTGCCTGTCCCTCAAGAAAGACCCAGAACAGCAGAGTGCAGGCCCTGCCGGGCGCAAGTGGCCATTGTCTCTGGTCTCTCTGGGCGCCAGGTCCACAGCCTCTGCCCAGGACTGAGCGCCCTTGTGAACCAGCACAAAATTTAGCACCATGAGCCAGAGGCAAACACGTCAGCGCTGTCCCTGGCAGGGCGTTTATTTGCTCCTCCATGGAGGGCAGCCGGCGGGGGGAGGCCGTTGTGGGCTGCCAGGCTCCTTAAGGTCTGGGGATACGGCCCCCAGGCCCCAGGACACCCCTGACTCTGCTCATGTGTGTGCCCACCCGTGCCAAGGGCTCCGGCAGAGAGGAGTGCTCTGGTGGACCCCAAAGCCTGCCATGGCTGGCGTCCCCAGCCCCGTGGCAGCTTGAGGCCCAACAGGACCCCTCTGGAGCCCTGGACCTCTGCACAGTGGTGCTTGGCACAGAGGAGGCCAGGCCACCGGCAAGCCTGGGGCAGAGGGAAGGACTCACACTAACCAGGGGCCAGTGGCTCCTCAAGATGCCACGCATCTGCACCAGGGCCACGCATCCACACGCCGACGCGCACAGTCCTACCCGCATGGGTGCAGGCCGACAACCACAGGCGTGTGCAAACACACCACCCAGAGCAGCACCCCCAGGCGGGCTCACATGCCCTGTCACACCTGTGCATGCACAAACATGTAGATCTGCACACAGTAGGTCACGAGTTCATGCCCAGGAGCTCGAGCGGCTCACGCACGCCACACGCCCGCACACGGCAAGCCCACACGAGCAGGGATCAATGGTCACAGGTTTGTGCATCAACCCACGTGGGAGGGGGAATTTTATGTGTCAACTTGACCAGGCCACGGGGTGGCCAAGCATTTGAGTGAACACTATTTCGGGGTGTGTTTGAGTGTGTTTTGGATGCGATTGGCACTTGTAGACTCTGCAGGCCGAGTGAAGCAGCTGCCCTCCCGGTGAGGGTGGCCTCGCCCCATCTCCCGAGGGCCGAAGAACGGAAGGACAGACGAGGAGTGGATTCTCTCTCTGCCGACCGGAGCTGGGATGCCAGTCTTCCGCCTGGGACTGAGACGTACGCCACCAGCTCCCCTGGGTCTCTGCCCTGCGCACGGCAGACCATGGGACTTGACAGCCTCCGCCACCCCGTGAGCCAATTGCTTACAATAAATCTCTTCGTATGTGCTCCTGTCACTTCTGTTTCTCTGGCCGGCCGGCCCTGACCCACCACCCAACACACTCGGCTCAGCACAGCCACGCGAGTGCAGACTGGTGACAACGGCTCCTTGCAGTGTGATTCCCCTCATTAGGGCTCCACCCTGTCCCAATCAGTGCCCACGGCAGGCGTGTAACCTCAGCGCTGCCGCCCCCATGGTCTTAGGACCTGGCCGGCAGTGGACGGCAGATCTGGGGCTCCCTGTCCAGCTGGGTCACGCCCCAAACTATCCTAGAGGGTACGGTCCACGAGCAAATCCTCAAACATACATGTCTCCACGGCCCACAGATGTCCCAGACACACCGAGGCACATAGCACACGTGTGCCTGGGACTCCAGGGGCACCGACAGGCCTGTGCACACTCCTTGCCCATGCAGGCCCACGTGCACCCACACACAGCCTCACACGCACACCCTGCGTGCACGCGCGGGGGAGCGAAGTCGCTATCCTCCCCCCGGCCCCCACAACTGTCCAACCCCTGCTGGGAACTAGGTGGAAGTAAGAGGCCCACCCTGCCCCCTCCCTGTCCCCAAAGCAATGACATTGTCCTCGTTCCTGCCCTTAGCAGCTGGGCTGATGGACGGCCCTGTGCGCTGACTCAGCAGCCCTCGGCCTCTCTGTGGGGTGCTCCTTCTGCCAGGGGCGCCCCTGTGCGCATCAGAAGACAAACCCGTGCGGGCCCCGCGGCAGCCTTTGGAGGAGCGGGAAGGGGGCCGCGCCCAAACCCCACGGGCAGGCCTGGAGGTGGGAGGGAGAGAGCCTGGGCAGCCCCCAGCCCCACATGTGCTAAGGGGGGCAAAGGAGCCCCCAGAGCAGCCCCGTCCCGAGAGGGAGCCCACAGAGGGTCAGCAGGTCGTCGGGCCACAGTCACCCTGGAGTCACCAACCCGCGCCCTAAGCCTGGTGTGGGAACCGTATTCTCCAACCCAAATATGTGCCCCTCTCAACACGTATCCCCTGTCCCGCCCGGCACAGCGAAGGAACCGCCACCATATGAGTGACAATTCCAGTAATGTCTGTGTCTGGGCACTTGCATTAGCCAGACGCCGAGGGCAAGAGAGCCGCCCGCAGGAGCAGACACGAGGGCTGGAACCCTGGCTCTGCCTGCCAGCAGCGGTGTGGCCTTGGGCAGGTGACCTCCCCAGCCTGTGCCCTGGTTTCCACATTTGTCAAGTGGGGCCAGTCACAGGCCCCTCCGAGGGTCCTCCCGCGGATTCGGCGAGTTCCTATTGCAAAGCACCTGGACCTGTGCCCAGCTCGGGCAAGGGCTACCCGTGGCTCATCATACAACCAAAGACACCGTCTGACGCAGCATCCGGGCACCTGGGAGCTCCAGTCTCTACCCGCCCTCCGGGAGAGGACCCAGGTCCAGGACAGCCCGTGCCCAGGGCTGCGCCACTCACTGGGGCCCAGGCCAGGAGCCCTGCAAAGCCCCTGTGGTTGGTACCTACATTCCAGGGGTGACCGCCCCCCAGCTGGACTCCATAGCCTGGGGTGTGACGGGCACTCCAGAATGTTAGAAGTCATTGGTTCCTGGGACACGATTTCTAAAATCAAAGCCATCTCAGACAAATCCACAGACATCGAAAGGAGGTGGTTATTGGTGGGATTTTGCTCTCGGCACAGGGCTTGGTCCTTGTCTGCGGCATTCCCAAGAGGCCCAGCTGCAGCTGCCCCCCCTTACCAGAGCCAGCTCCCAACTTCCTGCCCTGCCCCACTCTGGGCACAAAGCCACCTGGGTCCTCCTCTCCCCGAAGGCCACACCGAGAGGCGGTCCGCGTTCCCCACCCTGGCCTGGACGTCGCACCGTCTACCCAAGGCTGCTCCCGGGTCAGAGGCGGACCACAGATACCATGGTGATGGGACTGCTCGTGGGTGGCCTTTGTCACCCAGGCCTGGGGGTACTTGGGCAGAACTGGGCAGGCTCACCCAGCCACCCTGGCCTGTCCGACCAGCCGTCTCTGCCAAGCCCCAGTGAGTCCCATCCTCCTGCAGGAACAGCCCCTTTCGTTGCCCGCCCCCCCCCGCCCAGCACAGGGGGAGGGTTGCAGCTCCCGGCTTCTTCTGGGGCAGGGAGGGCTCCGCTTCATTAATCCCCTGGGGCTGATGCCCCCCCCACCCCGCCCCAGCCTGGCCCCAGCTCCGGCAACCAGGGCCTCGAGCCCAGGTGCGTGACTGTCACCAAGATAAAAGAGCCGTAATTAAATTCCAATCAGCCGAGTGATTTGTTATCATAATGTAATATTTCCCTCCAGCCCCTAATCCCACAGATCCGTCTCCGTCAGCCTGCCCGGGTGGGGGTCTCTCCCTGCCTGGGCTCCAGGCCTTCCTACCACCCCGGGCCCAGCTGCAGGAGGAGTGATGGGAGGGGACGCCCACCCCACCTGCCCCCTCTCGGCCACACACGGCCCACCCCAACCCCAAGCCGCTGAAGGTGATAATGAAGTCATTTTTCTAAGGAATGTTCACCTGGAAGACAGCCTGGTCTGCCGGCCGGCTAATCGAGCAGGGAAGGCAGGCCCAGGGGAGACGTGGAGGGCGGAGGGCGGGCGGGGAGGGTGGGGGCGAGGCGGGCTGGCCTGATGGTCTGGTGTGCTGTGAGCCTCCGCCACGTGGGGGTGATTTATGCGGGAGCTCCTCGGAGCCAAGACCTGCCTCCACGCCGCCAGATGCAGCCACTGGCCGCCACCGCCCGGTGGGGAGGAGCCCGGAGCCTGGTCTTGGGTGGGCGAGGGCACGGGCGTGGCTGCGTGAGCCGTGGGAGCCCTCGCCGTGGGCACGTGGGGCTGGGGGGTGGCCCGGCTCTCTGGCTGCACCCGAGGGCGGCTGTGCCATCATCCCTGTGCAGACAGCAGGCCCGGTTCCCAGTCTGTCCTCAGGACAGAGGAAGGGCTCGATGCTCTCATCACGACTGTGTGTAGAAGAGAACCTGGGAAGGAATGATCCAGAAGGTGGCAGAGCTGGAGGGGCGTCCGGGCAGTTTGTTTACACCTTTCTATTTTTCTGTGGCTTCCACATTTGCTAAAACGGGTGTGTTGACTTTGGGGGAGGCACGGGCTGTGTGTGGCCGGCCTGGCGGCAGAGCCGGCGCAGACGGCCACCGTGGGCGGGCGGGGGCCGCTCCCAGCACGGAGCGCCGGGGGCAGGTCGGCCTCCTGGCTCCTCACCGCTGCCCGCTGTCCTCCGCCAGGCGGGGGGCACCCCTATTAACGGCAGCTGTTGGCACCGCCCGAGTGTGCACTAGTTAAGTCTCAGACTCACACCTGCCCCATGTGGTGAGGCGCAAGGCGTCACCGCGGAGGGCCTATTCTGCGCCTCCCTCCAGACCTTCCTCCCTCATGGTTCTCCCAGCAACCCCAGGGGCAGGCGCCGCGATATCTGCGCCCACAGGGAAAGGGCGCGAGACCCAGAGACGTTGAGTTGCTGCCTAAAGTCACACAGCTCCAAGGGGCAGAGCTGGGATTCAGACCCAAGCGGACAGGGAAACGGGACTGGAGCGGGCACGAGGACAGGTCTTAGACAGAGCCCTGGCCTCCAGTGAGACTGCCAGGTGGGAGCTGGCTCCCTCCCGCCACCTGTGTGGTGCTGACCCTGAGCCTTCCTCACCTGCGAAGGTGACTGTCCCCTAGCCGAAGCAGTGTGCACACACGGCGACAGGCACAGGGCTGAACACCTGTGCTCAGGGAGGCGGGAGCCCCTTGCCCCGAGACAGACTCGTCCACACCCAGCGGCCAGGGCCCCCGAGCGAGGCAGCCGCCAACTTCTCTCGGGCGATGTCCCGCCGGCTCCTGGCTGAGGGAGAGAACGAACACGAACGTGTCAGGGAAAGCGCCCAAACCCTGGCGCGAGGGAACGAACGTGATCGGGAGGGAAGCAGCGGCTTGTGCCAAGCTGGTTATAACAGCGCTATTCACACAGCAGAGAACTGGAACCCTCCCAGGTGCCCAACAATGGGCCTGGGGAAGCCAGCGTCTGCGGAGGCAGCTGCGCGCACCCTGTCGGCACCCGGCGGGCGGCAGAGCTGGCAGCGGCGGCGTCAGGGAGTGGGTGTGACGGGAGCCGTGGGCACGCTGGCCGCAGCAGCACCGCCGCCTGGGCCGGAGCGGGGGTGGGGAGCACACATGGGGACAGTGGCACAGGGTCTTGCGTGTCCCAGTGCACTGGCTCCACAGGAAGCCCCTTGTCTCGCTGCCGCTTCGCAGCACAGGGGAGGGCTCTGCAGTCAGATGGTGGGGGGCCGGTCCAGACCTGGCATGACCCATGATGCCATTGCAGGCCAGAGCCTCCGTCTCGCCTGGCCTCAGTTTCCCCACCTCTGAATGGGGTGGCCACCGTTCTGTTAAGCAGAGAATAAAGGTCTGGCCCTCATCTGGCGGGGGGTGCTCAGGAAGGAGCAGCCGCGGCCTTGTCGGACAGTGGGGTGGCCTGCAGAGGGGGCTCCGTGGTCCCTGGAAACGCAGACTGCCCCCCACCCACCTGCCCTTCTGCAGATCAGGGCCCCACACCCTCCCCACCCCCACCCCATGTGGACGCGCCCTCGCTGGGAGCTGATCGCCAAGCGAGTTGGGCAACCGCTGCCTGCAGACCTCCGGCACACTTCTGCCGCGGCGCCCAGAGCAGCGGGGGCGGCCGGGGAGGGGAGGAGGGGCCCAAGACTCCCCCTTAGGCCCGGGCTCGGGCTGTGGTGGCAGGGGGCCTGGCCAGCCACCCCTGTGCCCCCCAGGGGGACTCTGTGCCAGGGACACAGCCCGAGGGGAGAATCAGGAGCCTGTGGGGTGGAAAGGACTCTGGAGCCGCCTCGGTGCCGCGGGCCAGTGCGGGAGCGGGACGGATGGGCCGCTCACTCGTCGGCGGTCCCCGGGGTCCTGCAGGGGCTGCCTCGGGAGTCTGAGCGCTGTGGGAGCAGGCGCCGTAGCCGGGGTGAGGGCAGAACCTCCCGGCCCAGTGCGGCCGTGAGAAGTCAGGAGGTGCCCGGGAGGCGGAGGTTTGCGCCAGGAAAGGAGTTAGCGGGGCTCAGCGCCACGTGGGACGGTCCGGGGGGCTTGGAGGTGTGTCCCGCCACGTCCCCGAGGCCCCACTCTTTATAAAGCCTTTCTGTGTCATCACTGCATTCGGGTCACAGCCCTCACATCGTTTTACGAATTTTACAACTAGGGAAACTGAGTCTTGGCCCGGTTCTGGCAGACAACAGTGGCAGAACCAGAATTCAGACTCAGGCCTTGAGTGGGCCCTTGTTTTCTTTCTAGTGAACCATGTTGCCCCAGCCCACGGCCCACGATTACAAAGTCCAAGGAGAGAGGCGGCGCCAGCCCGCTGCCCCCGGCCCTGGGCCCAGCCCCTCGCCGCCACCTGGGTGGGGCATCGTGCCCACCTGCCCCGTGCCCAGCTCTTCCCTCCCACTGCTGCGTGGACAGCACTGGGCCCGGGCTCTGCCAGACCTGGGGGTGGTTCCCCCGGAACCCACGAGAAGAGCTGAGCACGTACAAGCCATTTTCTCGATGAGTTATAATTTTCCCTCATTTCCCCTTCAACACACACTAATTAACGGACATTGTTGAGACCGCCGATTGAAATGCAAAAAAGCATCCTCTTGCCAAAGAACAGCCCATTCCTGTGCGGGCAACTGTGTGCATTGTGTAAGCTGGGCACGGATGCGCACAGGAACACACACGTGCACTCACGTGCACACACGAGCACACACACGCACGAGCCCAGTGAAGACACCCAGCCTCACCTGCAAGTTGAGTCTGTGTCTGGCGCCGGCACCGTGTGGGTGACTTTTCCTATCCCCAACATTTGCCACAGTCACCAGGGCGCCGGGGACTGAGGACGTCCGGGCGCTGTCCGGAGGAGTCCGGCAGAGGCTGGCAGCCTACCCACGGGGCACCGTCCAAGGTCCTCTCCCCGGCCGGGCTCCGGCCGGGTATCCCCCCTCTGTGCCCTCATCTCTGCCCCCCACCTCCCCCATAGGGGTTTCTGGACCCTGCCTGGGGCGGGGGTGCAGGTAGCCTTGAGGAGCCTGGCCAGACCCCGGCCCCCGTCTGGGGCGACAGGCGAGGAAGGCAGAGGAGGGGGCCTTGCTTGGAGCCCAGACCCGGGGAGGGAGCTGGAACTGCCCTGGGGGCACCGCTCTCCTCCTTAAACGTAAACCTTTGGTTTTTTTAAATCAGGGTATAACAAACACACGGCCAAGGGCACAGATAATACACCAACTGTCCCAAAGCAATGGTCTGTGCAGCCACCACTTGGGCAAAACACAGAAGTCACCAGCCCCTGAAATGGCCCCAAAGTCCCCATGTCACCCCCCAAGCCTGAGGGTAACCTCCTGCTTCTTATTCTGCGTCCAGCTTCAACTCTGCTCAGGGCGTGAGCTCCCTGTGCAGCGTGTAGGTGCCCACACGCACGTGTGTCTGCAGCCCGCCGCTGGAGGACACCTGGTTGTCCCCAGCTTGGGGTCATCATGAACAAGGCCGTCGTGCCCGTGGGCACGGGTGTCTGTTGAGCAGGGACCTGAGAGTAGAATTGCAGGGTGGTCACATGTGTGAATCTCATGGCCGCCATGGACGGAAACCTCAGATGTGTCCTTAATGGGAGGTTCCGGGCGTCTTCGCAGCTTGGTGTCTCCTGCCCCCAGAGTCCTGCCCCCCCTCCTGACACTCTGCCCCTGCCGGCCCCGCAGCCCGACACTGGATCCAGTCTCCTGCCCAACACCAGAGCTGTGCTTTCTAGAAGGCAAGTCTGAGACTGGCCACCCTCAACGTCTCGGGTTGAACAAGGGTCCCAGCACTGCCAAAATGCCACCACGGCAAAGCCCAGCCTCGTACAACGCACGGGGCGGGGACACAACATGTCTGGCCCCCACCCTCCACACCCTCTCACCCCAGGGCTGTGCCCTCCCCGGACGTCCCACCCTCTCCTGTTTGTGGGAGGCTCTGGGCTCAGATCTCCCCTGCCCTGCAGGCAGCCGCTGCAGCGCGCATCTGTGCTTGGCCGCCCCGCCCCCACCCGGCCAGGAAGTCCTGGGGAGGAAACGAAGGGGGTGCTCGCAACGCTTGCAGAAGGCAGGGATTTGGAGGGACCCCACTCAACGTGCAGGTGTCCCCAAGTCCCCACAGGACTCAGCCACCCTGCGCCAGGGCGCCCCTGCTGCTGCCCATCCAGTTACTCCCCCGTCCCCTGCAGCTAGGCCTGCCTGGGGCGTTCTGCCTGACCCCCCAGCTGTGCCGGTGGAGAAGCCCCACACCGGGGTACTTGACCCCGGAGCCCAAGCTTCAAGGAAACACAGGTCGCCCATCCCTCGGACTCCCGAAGAGGCCCACCACACCCTCTGGCAGGGCCGGGCCCCTGGACGCATACGGTGGGCCAGGCGCCCCCGGGGGAGGGGCAGGGTCTGTGGGCTTCTAAGGCAGGTCTAGAAAATGTCCCTGGGGAAGAGGCGGCCCCGAGCCATGCACACTGCACCCTGCACCCCCAGAGGCCACGCGTATGGCAGAGGCCCCTCCAGGGCACGGCTGTCCCAGAAAGGGTAAGAGGATTGCCTGGCAGGACGCACTCTGTGAACATGAGAACAGAGCGAGGGGTTGCGTGCGTGAAGACGTGCGTATGTGGGAGCACGCATGTGAGTTGCGTGCGTGTGAGAGAGTGTGTGGACACGAGCGTGTGAGAGTGCAAGAGAGGTCTGCATGCAAATCTCAGGTCAACAGAGCCTTGAAGGCCACCATAAGGTGACGAGGAGTCAGAACTCAATCCTGAGGGTACTTGGGAGCCACATAATGTGGTAGGGTCAGGTCGATGATTTAGGCAGGTCCCTCAGGTGCTGGGTGGAGGCTGACCGGGGAGCGGGAAGCGGCGGAGGTACCGGCTGGGGACCATTATGGCGCCGCAGGACAGAGGGGGCTGTCCTGGCCAGGGCCAAGGCGTTTGGCAAATGAACGTGTCTGGTCTTAGCATCTGGGCAGAAGCCTCCAAATCCAGAGCCAGGACAGGGCAGACAGCTGCACCCCCCACCCCCACCCGATCGAGTATCTCCAACCCAGGGCCCAAGCCCACGGGCGTTCCAGCTGCGCAGCGTCCTCGCTGGCCCACCCTGCCCCCAAGCTGCAGGCGCTGGCGGCCGCTCTACCTGACAGGTGGCGCTGCAAGCTGGGCCGCAGCTGGGAGGGCCAGACTGCCTGGGCTCCACTCTCAGTGTGCCACTGGCAAGCTGGGTGACCTCGGGGAAGTGCCTTGGCCTCTCTGAGCCTCCATTTCTTCATCAGTAGCACTGGATGGTAATGGTAGTATGTACTGTTCAGTTTTTGCTGTGTGACAACCCAGCCCAAGCCTCAGAGACGTACAGCAGCTAACGGCGGTTCCCGGTCTGTTGGGCTGGCGCTGGCCCCAGGCATCTCCTCCCTCTACCAGCATCAGGGGCTCCCGGACACACGCCTCCAGTGACAGCTCGCTGCAGGTGAGAGAGCAAGCTGCTGCGGGTCACTCAGGGGCCTGTCTTGCCTCACATCCACGTGCGCCCCAGGGGCCCAGGCCAGTGCCAAGGCCAGGCCCCACAAGGATGGACAGACGGACAGACGAGGGAAGTTGCCCCACCCCAGCGGGAGGCCAGGGAGTGGCCTCAGAGCTCATGAGGACCTGGGCACTGTCTCCAAGGCCCGCCCCTGTCACAGGCGTTGGCAGGAGCAATGAGGGGGCTGCGCAGTGCCCAGCCCCATGCTCAGGACACATGAGCTGTCACCACGTGGCAAGGGGCAGACCGAGGCCCCTGCCCCCACCTGGCCTGGCTTCAGGAAGCACAGCCTTGAACGGAGCCAGCCCTCTGAAGGGGGTGACCTCCACCTCGCCACCCCAGGTCCGCCCCAGAACCGCAGTCACCAGTGCCCCCCGGGTGCTCCAGACCTGACCACCGGTGTCTTAGCCCACCTTGGGGCCGGGCCAGGGAGACAGCCCAGGAGGCTGCAGGTGTGGAGATGCTGGGCGGAGCAAAGGAGGAGGCAGGTGGGGCCAGGCCATCGCAGGGGGGCCAACCGGAGGCTCTGAGAGTTGGAGCGAACCCCAGTACGTCTGGGTCAGCCTCACCTTGATGCAGACCCCACCTTGTCCCCACTCCCTGCCAGAGGCTGTCTGGCTTTGCTTACATGCCTCCAGACACGGGCATCTCACTCCCACTGAGGCAGCCGTAGGAAAGTTCCTTCTTATTTGACCGGGGTGGTGCCCAGGGTCCCACTTCTGCCCCCACTGGGCAGACCTTCAGCCAGCCAAGGCACGACCAGAGTGTGCATGGGTTGAGTACCTGCTGAATGCAGCATCCTGCTGGTGGCACCCCCACAGCGTGGACACCATTCCCTGGCCCTGGGAGGCTCGGAGGAGCTTGGACACTACAGGGCCACTCAGCTGAGGGCAGAGCCCCGCCCTGCGGCATGCCAGGACTGCCACCTCCCTACCACCCTCCACCCCCGTCCCTGCAGCCCAGCCAACAGCACCGGGGGCAAAAGTCACCCAGCTTTCCCTGCCTGCCCTGGCCCCCAGGTCCCCTGAGCTGAGCAGTGGTGTCCTGCAGGCTGCTCCAGGGGGCGGCTGGGAGGGGAGAGAGGGAGGGGTGCAGGGAGAGAGACAGAGAGAGAGAGAGAAAGGGGAGGAAGGGAAGAGGGAGGGAGGGGAGCCTAGCTGCCACCAAAGCATGTCGCCCTCCTTAGCACCACTTAGTCCAACTGTTAAAAAGATTCCGAGGCGATTAGGCTCAGGAGAAACCATAAATCTCAATAACCATCAGCCCAAGTTTTCTTCCCTCCTTGAGACAACAGATATAATTTCATTGGTTGCGGCCCAGACTCCCGGGGGGCTTTCTGATAAAAAGCCACTTCTTCAAAACATCAAACCCAAGTTCCTCTCTTCTTTCAAGAAGCCCCAGGTCAGGTTTCCCGAGCAGGGATGGAGGCCTGAGCCGGGCAGGCGGCAGGGGCGTCCAGGCAGGGCTCACGCACCCCTGGGCAGGGCCCCTCAGGGCCGTGAGGTCAACGCAAGGGCGTGGGTTCCAAGGTCACTTTGAGGCGGCCTTGAATCCGACATGACACCTCTGTGGGATGGTCCCCGAATCTCTGCTTGGTTACCACCGGTGGCGGGGTACTCACTCCCTCACAAAGCCAGCTGGTCCATCCTGGGATGCCTCTCCTGAAATCTGTCTCCCAAAATACCCGCAAGGGTCCTGGCGCTGTCCTCAGAGGGACTGGGCGCGAGAGCATCATGACCCTGGAAGGGAGGACCTGCCAAAACACTGGGCGGGGACGCTGAGCGGCGGGGTGGGTGGGAGAGCAAATACCCACATTTCGCTATTTGGTTTCATTCTTGGCTGCCCAGAGAAGTGGGCGGCTGGGAGCCCCTGACCCTGCCGGCCCCTCCCTCGGCCCTGGGGACATCCCCTCCCTGCCCTCCCTCATGCTCCCGTCCCTGTCCCCCAGGCTCTAGGGCTCCCAGAAGCTGTGGAGCCTGAACTCAAACCCAGGCCATCCGGCTCCCGCGCCGGCCCTGGGCCGCACGCTGGGCAGCGGAATGGGGCTGGGGTCAGGGCAGGGCTGGAGGAGGGGCTTCCAGCCAGCCCTGCTTCAGCTAGTGTCCTCGCTGCCAAATTAGGGCTCCCCCCAGCCCCGCGCATCTGATGATACCTGCACGGATCGGGCGGGAACGGCACCGCGGGAGCCCTTCCACAGTAATCAAATGGGTCTTTAAATAATTATTACCTCCACCCCTCCGTACATGCTACGTTGGGTAAAATGACTTTAAACATTGTTTTAGCCTATTACCAGCCTATAAATTAATCGCTCACGGCCCACAGAGCCGTCGTAAGGGGCTGACTGGGAGAGAGCCCGGGAGCGATTATGCACAAGGCGCGAAACTCCCACACAAGAGGCATATTTCACACTTAAATTATAATTAAACTTAGAGAAATCTCTTCCACCCAGTGCACAAGTGTAATTTGTGTCAGCCTCCCTGAGCGCTGCGACTCTAATCAAGTCGTTTATTGCTGTGGAAGGCGCCAGGCCAGTAGCCCACGGCTGTCTGTGCCTCAGTGGCAGACACGGGGAAGGACCCGGGACGGGCGTCTGCAGCAGCTCCCTTGTGCTCAGATGCGTGGTTATTAAACCCAAAAATCCAGAACCTATCCAGCGACCCGCAGGCAAGAGAGGCACAATAAGCCTCGGGGGGCAGAGTCATGGAGGGTCAGGAGCCAAGTCGGGGGACCCAGGGACTCCCGGCATCAGGACCAGTGGGCGGGAGAGGCAGGTGCCCCGGTGGCCAGGCACTGGCAGTGGGGCCCAGAGTCCCCAGGGCAGGCAGGACTCCAGTCTAGGAGGGTCTGGAGACAGTTCCCAACGAACAAGGAGGCCGCAATTCCCACCAGGACAGAGCGCTCGCTCTTGCCCCAGGAGATGGAATCTTCCAGGCTTTCATAGCTCAGCCTCACTGAAAAGTAAGAATGCCACCAATGCCCCTTTCAGAAACAGGGAGGGCAGGACAGGTCTGCCCTGCGCCTTGAGCTCTCCGCAAGACAATTTTTCTCTCTCCCCCAGGTTGGGCAAACCCCACGACTGACTGCCTTCCTCCCTTTCAGTGCGGAAGATGGTAACAGCCTGGCCCTCGTGGCCAGGGCCTGCCTCTACTCACGGCCCCCCAGGGGGCTCGGACCTGGGGCATAGACTGGAGGGTCGTCAGGTGGACATCACCGAGTGGTCCCCTTGCATCCAGAGCTCCCCAGGGGCAAATCATCTCTTTGCATCCTCAGCAGTCCTCAGCAGAAGGTGCTGGAAGCACGTTGGCCCAGGTGACGGCAGGGAACACTGAGGCTCTGAGGAGGAGTGGAGGCGCCAAGATTCAAGGCCACCACCTTCGGACTCCCAGGCCCGCACATGCACCCGCCGCCCTCTGCCCACACCCCCCAGTCTCAGGGTGCAGGCTTGAACCTGGGCAAGGCAGCCCTCTCAACAGAGGCACGGCCTGGAGAACTCCGCAGTGAGTTACCCACAGGCGACGCTCCCAGCAGCTGGGAAGCGGTGCTGCAGTCTTGAGGTGTGTATACAGTGTATATGCGTTACTGTATGTATGTATATACTACACGTCATGGCCTCCATGCAAACTCTTAGATAATTGACTCTCTGCCTTTTTTCTTTTCTTATACATGTATCTAAGGTTATAAATTTACCTGTAAGCACAGCTTTAGCCACATCCTATAAGTTTTGCTATAGCATTTTTATCACATAGTTCATAATATTTTCTAATTCAATTGTCATTTCTTCTTTGACGCATGGATACTTTGAAGTGCATTGCTTAATTTTCAAATATTTGGGTATTTTCTAATTTTCTTTATTTTTGTTATCGTGGTTGTGAGTTTCCAGCTTCAATGTCTTATAGTAAAAAAACCTATTCTGAATGATTTCAGCCATTTCAAACTTGTTGATAGCTGTGTGTGGCCCAGCTTTGGTCAGTTTTGGTCAATGTTTCGTGTGCACTTAAATTAACGTGTGCTCTGCTGTTGGGAACTGTGCTCTGCATTTGTGAGTGAGTTCAAGTTTGTTAATCATGTTCACATCTTCTTTATTCATAGTGATTTTTTGGTCTGCTTAGTCTTTTGGTTACATGAAAAAGTGTGATTATGGATATGTCTATTTTTCCTTTTATCTTACCGAGTTTTTCCTTTACATATTTTGAAGCTACATAATCAAGGAATGGGAATAAAAAGGGACATTTCATAATAACAGAAGAGCTGCAGGCAAGGCTACGGACGAACTTTTATTCACTGAGGCTGTCAGCGGGTTGAACGAGGCCCACCCATGCCGGGGAGGCCGCTGCTCTCTGCAGTCCACCATTCAAAGGGCAATTTCACCCAGAAACGTTCTCAGAGACATGCCCAGAAATCGTGTTCAACCAAATATGTGGGCATCCACGGCCCATTCAAGTGGACACACAAAATCAGTCCCCACAGTCACAAAGTGGCAGGCCCAGGTTTGAAGCTCTGAGCCTCAGCCCCATGCCCCACCCACGCCCTCAGCTTCGCTGCTCGCCACCCACCTTGTTTCCGCCGCACACGCGCCTGTGGGGTGCACTGGGGCAGACAGGCACACAGGCGCCTCTGTTCTCTAGAGTTCCCCAGTCTCATGGTGGAAACAGTCACATAAAAAAGCCCTGATTTATTAGCCAGGCATGGTGGCGCATGCCTGTAGTCCCAGCTACTCGGGAGGCTGAGGCAGGAGGATCGCTTGAGCCCAGGAGTTTGAGGTTGCTGTGAGCTAGGATGATGCCACGGCACTCTAGCCCGGGCCACAGAGTGAGACTCTGTCTCAGAAAAAAAAAAAAAAATCCCTGATTTGAGATGAGCCCCTCACATCCGACGGACGTCCTCTCTGGTCCAGAACTCAGCGTGACAGCTATTTTCCTCCATCGTCCTCTGGATTCCATCATTTCTGCAGAGAAAGCATCTTAGTACCCTGTGAAGGCAATTTGTCTTTTTTCTCCAGCTACGTTTAAAACCTTTGGTTTAACTTCTTTCATCGATTTTGGAAAATCCTCTCCCGTTATATCTTCAAACGTTGCTCCTTCCCTGTTCTCTCCCCTTCCTATAATTCCGATGACGCGCATCAGGCCTGTTCGCCAAGTCCCATGACCAAGTCCCGTGTGCATCTAACGCTCTTTCTGTGTCCCTCATCCTCTCGGGTTCCTGCGCTTCACCCTAGTTTACTGACTTACCTACTTTACTAAAATTCTATTTCACAACCTGTTAAACCTGTTTAAGTTTTTAATTTTAATCATTGCATTTTTCAGTTCTAGATTTCCATTTGATTTTTAATAGACCTCAGTGGTATAGCAAAATTCTCTGTTTTATCATCCATTTTTGTTCGAATAAAGTCCAGCTGTGAAAATGCCAGCAACTGATCCGTCTGTGGGTCTATTTCTGTTGTCTGTTTTTCCTCTTGGTATCCCTCGCAATTCTTTAAGGCCTGGTCAGACTTTTGGTTCCCTTTCCTAATTATCAGGCCTCCAGGCATCCTAACCAAAAGTTTGCAGTGTTTTCTATTCTATTCCGTGGTAAGTTCTAAGCTTTGATTTTTGTCTCCTCAGCATTGTGAGACTTCTGGCACATCAGTAGTTTTCTAGCTATCTCGGCTTCCTGTCTGCACAACTTAATTCACCAAATGGCCAGAAGAAAAGCTTCTGAGCATCAATCTCATTTATTTGCACCTCCCTCCTCTCCAGAATCTTTACCTTGACATAGCGAAGCTCAAGGTTCAGCCCCATGAAATTCAGCCCCAGAGAAATTCTGCCGGCCCCCCTGCCTCTCAGCCGGCATCTGTGGCCTCGGTCTCGCCCCGGGAGTTGGCGAATTCCCCAAATGAAAAGTGAGCAACAGAGGACGGGCTCGTCTCTCTACAGTTCTCCTTTTTCCGAGGTCTCAGCCCCTTGAGTCCTGATAGTCTCAGCTCCTTGCCAATGTCTGCAAGAGGATTTTTAGTATTTTACCAAGCTTTTCTACTTGTTAATCCACTGCAACCTACTCCATAATGAGAAGCAGTGGTCACTGAATTCTAAGGAACGACATTCGTACATACACACACACACGCATACACACTATGCTCAGCACTTTATAGTCCAAACACAAGGCACTTTTACCCAATTATTTCATTTGCAAAGGTATCACAGAAGATGAGATGTCAACAACCAAAACTGGCATTGGAGGTGAAGGACATCTGGGAGGCCACCTCGGTGCTTCCGACTGTAACGATCCCAGCAGAATGGTCAAGGTGGCTCACACGCCAGCCAGCACGGCCAGGCACGTCATACGTGTCTCCTCTGCTCCTCACGCAAGCCTGAGGGCTGTGATATTCACAGGTGTGAGACCGAGGCCCAGCTGGGAAGTGACACTCCAGGGATTGGAACCCGGACACCTCTGAGTCCGTACTGGCTCCGTGTGGGAAGGCGGCTCCCATCCCGCTCACCTGCAGGGTGGCAGCCTTCGAGGGGAGAGGACGGGCAGCCACCCCGTGAGGAGAGTGTGCAGGGACGAAAAGTCCAGAGTCCTTAAGCCACAGAGATGCCGTTGTCCAGACCAGCCATGTGAGACAGGACGCTGAGCATGGGAAACATGGGGTCAGACCCTCCTGGGGCCCCCACTCTGAGCCAGCTGCTTCCGCCTGCACTGCCTTCCCCAAAGGGGTGCAGGCAGGGCCGTGGGACCCCGTTCTCCAATCTCATCTGACCATAGCCCGTGAGGCTGCTCCGATCTCCAGGTAGAACTGACACAAGAGCCACTGAAGAGACCCTTAGCTGGGGTCCTTGGGTGGGTCGCAGGGAGCCTTTGGATTTCTTGAAATTGTGCACAAAGGATTCACATGCGTGCATTTTTTCGGAAGAGGGTCTGTGACTTCCATCAGATTCTCAAAGTGGTCTGTGACCGAGAAAAAACTCAGAATGCCCAGGCTGGAGGTGGCATGAGCCACAGGTTCAAACCCCAGGCCGGCTTCTAACCGGCTGTGCTATGTGGCCTCAGTTTGCCCCATCCCCATCCGAGTCCCCATGTCTGCCCTGTCCCACGAGGACCTTTATCACAGGGGCCCAGGCTCACTCTGCGCAACCTCAGATCCGTTCCCCACCCTCGCCCTTCCCTGCTCAGTGCCAGTACGGGGCTGCCCAGCAAGCCCCACTCCCGGGCGCTGGGTGCGTTCCGCCAGGGGGCTCCAGCAGGAGATAAGAGGGCGGGGGGAAGGAAGGAGCCCAGGTATCCCCCAATCTTTGCTTTGGGGCTCCTCTCTGGCAGGGCCGCCCCACCTTCCACGGGGGCCCCAAGGGCTACTAATTTCACCCTCCTGTGCCCCTTCCTGCCCAGCCACCCGTTCTCAGTCCTCTCCGTTGTGCCTCCCAGCACAAGCTCTGGAGTCTTGCCTGGACCCTGGCTGACAACCAGATGATTCAACTTCAACGTTGCCCCCACCAGGGTCACCCAGTGAGTCTGCAGCACGACAGAGATTAGCACCCGGGCCTCCCGCCTCCCACCTGGCTTCTCTCCATACTCCTTGTACCACTGGGGCACCCGCTGCCCCGGGAAACACAGAGCCCCGCAAGCGTGCAGATGTGACCAGCTGACTCTGGAAAGCGTCGCGTGCCCCTCTCGGACGGTGCACAGGGCTCACGCCCCTCCTGCCCCGTGCTGCAGAGAGCAGGCCTGCAAGACAAAGACGTGCTCGCTGCATTCCGAGCTTCCCCTGAAGAACAGAAATTGCAGGGGGATGGGCTTCTGAAGCCCTCCTCCCGCAGGGAGGGGATGGAACCGGGAGGTCCTCGTGAGAGGTGAGCCCCCAGAGACCCTCTCCCTCCCCCCCGCCTTGGGCTGACTCAAACATCTTCCCCCCGTGGAACGACCTATGTGATGATGAAAAATAGGCCAGGCACGGTGGCTCACACCTGTAATCCCAGCACTCTGGGAGGCATTCCCCGAGGAGGATTGCTTGAGGTCAGGGGTTCAAGACCAGCCTGAGCAAGAGTGAGACCCGGTGTCTACTAAAAATAGAAAAAAATTAGCTGGGTGTGGTGGTGCACACCTGTCCCAGCTTTTCAGGAGACTGAGGCAGGAAGATGGCTTCAGCCCAGGCATTTGAGGTTGCAGTAAACTATGATGACACCACTGCACTCCATCTAGCCCAGGCAACAGAGTGAGACTCTGTCTCAAAACAACAACAACAACAACAACAGAAACATGCTCACTGAGAAAAACACAAATAAATTTGGGCAAGACATGGTATGTGCACCACAGAGCAAGGTCCCTCTGCCCCACCAGTCCCACTAGAGAAGACAGCACGGACACCTGGGCACATGGTCACCAGGTTTCTTGCTGCACCTGTCAAAATGCTGTTTCTGCAGCCGTCCTTGCCTGCCAACGGGGGCAGAAAGAGCTGGGCGAGGCCTGGCCGTGACTCCCCCGCCCCAGGGACAGTAACACTCAGCTCTCTGGGGCATGAGGATTCAATCAGAGGCTGCAGGGGGAACCTAAGCACCGAGCCAGGCACTTGCCAAGGTCTCCGCTGAGATCCAAATCCAAGGCCATGTGCTTCCCAGGCCCTCGCCCTGCCCCTCCGCCCTCCCTGCTGACCCCAGGAGTGCAGAGGAAGGCCGAGGGTCCAAGCAAAGTTGAGGTGCTGGGTTCAGGAGGAAGAGTGCAGAGGTGACTGACGCGCCTCCAGCCACGTCGTGCCGGGGCACACACTGCCACCCCTGGGGTGTGGCCTGGACTGAACGGCAGGTGTGGCTGCCAGGCCCCACCGCGGAGCTGCTTCCCACCCGCCCCCCGGCAGGCCTGGGCCCCCCGACGGGGCCCTCACGGAACAGTGCACTTTGGAAGCGCCGTGCCAGTTCAAGCCTAGCACACAGTAGGCGCCTACTGAACCCTCTCTGAGCTGAGTGGAGTGTGAGAAATCAAACCCACACTGTCGGCCTCATTAGGAAGGGAGTTTTCCCTCGACTGGAATCCCTCTCGGCTGTGGTCTAATTAGGCTCTGTTGCTCCCTGGAGCCGGGTGGCTCGTGTTGCCTCAGCCCCAAGGAGTCCCCACCCACTGCCGTCCCCTTCTGCCCACCCAGAAGGGGCCTGCTGGGAAGCTGAGGCCCCCCCAGGGCCCCCAGCCAGAGGAGCATCCAGCTCCCCGACGGAATGCCATTTCTCACCACCACATAAACATGGAAACACACCACACAGAAAGTCCACAAACAGCCGAGTAGCGGAGGGGCCAGCGGTCCCCACGTCCTCATGCCACACCATGCCATAGAGCCCTTTCCCCAAGGCCCTGAGCCCTCCGGGAGTGCGGATGCCCCTGCACCCCTCAGACCTGGGGAGGGAGCCACTCGAGCCTGGGACAGTTGGAGGCCCAGGAATGAGGCCACGGGGGCAGGACACGGAGCCCAGGCCCCAGCTCCGAGGGGCCTCCGGGAAATCCAGGCCCTGGCGCCCAGCGGGCTCCAGGTGGGCAGGGCTGGGGGACCAGTTGCCCCTCACAGCCCTGCCCCAGACGGGCTGCCAAGGTCAGGGTTACCCCGAGGGACGACAGCCGCCCCTGTGCAGGCCCCGAGCTCCACACCCAGGCAGAGGGAACGGAGGCAGAGGGAGGGCGTTTCCCAGGCTGCACGGCCAGGAAGGGGTGGGTGGGCTTCCTGCCGGCTGCCCACTCCAGAGGCCTGGCACCCTGGGCCCCCTCCCCATAGCTCTGCCTCAGGCGGCTCTGGAGCCAGAAGCCCAGGTGGGTGTTGCTTTTACTACCTGGGCCTGGCCTGTCAGCCCCTGGGGGGGGACACCCCCCTACCCCGGCCCTCAGGGCCAACAGCCGAGTGGCCACCACCCCCACCACTCTAAAGCCACCTCTGCTCGCTGGCCGTGAGCTGGCCCTCATGATGTGAGAGACCCGTGGGCCTGTGGGGTCCTGGCCATGCCCACTGCCCCGCAGAGCAGCCCCTGGGTGTCTGGCGCCCTCCCTTGCAGCCCGTTGGTTGTTTCTGACTCTAACCATCGTCCCAGGTCCATGTGACCCCCCCGTCTATGGCTAGAAAGCCGAAGTTCCTGCGTGACTTGCCACCCAACCGGGAAACAGCGGATCCAGCTGGAGTCCAGCACCCTCGGCTTCCAAAGCGACACCACGCGGAGCCCATTCCACCAGAGCAGCCCCAGCGGCAGTCGCAGAGCCCGGTCCCCCCAGGCCTGGGGTAGGGAGAGGCCTTGACTCCCATCTGAGGGCCATTTGAACCCGGAAGTCAGCTCCAGGGAGATGGCCGGAGGCCGATCCCTTAATTTTCTTCTGGCAAAATTCGCAGCTTCCCGTGTCTCAGATAAAAGACTTGGGAGGCCCATCGGGCCTGGGGCAAAGCCGCGCAGAGTGTTGTGCGGACAAATGAGAAACAGGCGAGGAAACCCCTGCTCCCCGCAGCCTCCACGGGTGTGAGAACCCAGGGCAGCTGCCAGAGACACGAACGGCTCCGGTTCCCACGCAGAGCTCCCGGGACCACGGCCTCGAGCCTGTTCAGGACACGCGGCAGCTCCTGGGCCGAGCCCCACCGAGGGCGTGCCGCCAACGTGGCGCGAGGCGCGATGGATGAATCACCCCGGGAGCCCACAGCCCCAGACGCCCCTCTCCCGGGAGTCTGCCCTGCCCGGCCCTTCCTGGCCTCGGTTTCCCTGCCTGTCCAGAGGGCACAACTACTTCACTGGGATAGCGCGTCTGCTCTGCAAGGAAGGTCGCGGTTACGCGTCCTCACCAACAGTCTCTGACCCCATCAATTCGCCACAAACTGTTGTCCTCCATCACTGACTCGGTGACTTGGAAACCAAAGAAACGTGACGCTGCCTCAGCTGGCGCCACACAGAGCGCTGCCCTGCAACCTCCCGGCCCCACCCCACACCTCTGCCGCACCAGCCGCGCAGCGCCTCCTCCACCTGGCCCAGACGCGGACCGCGGGGGCACAGGGGCTTCCGGAGCACCCCGGGTGGGAGAGACGCAGGTGGGGGTGTTAACTGGCCCGTGGGGGGCTGGGGAAAGACCAGGCTGCAGCTCCGGGGTACTGGGTAGCCAAGGAAAGGGGGGCAGGGAAGACCCCAGCGTGGCCAGGGAGACCCGGAATCCACGGCGACCCATCCCCCAGGGCCAGCGGGCAGCCCTCGACGCCAGCCCAGGCCCAGGCCCAGGCCCCATGGAGAGCGGCGAGGGGCAGTGGCAGGAGAGGCTCAGAGCGGAAGATCACAGCCTGGGAGCGAGGAGCCGGCTGTCCGGGAACGTCCCAGCCAGGGCACTGCCACGGGAACGGAAACAAACAGGCGCTGGCGGCCGGGAACATGAAAAGGCCGTTGGCATGAGCCATGAGTAATCCCCAGACCCTGAGACGATGGATGCCCACCCTGGCCACAGTCAGCCAGCAGCACCAGGCTCAAGAGAGACCGTCCCCACAGGCCCCAGCAGCCAGACAGAGCCGGGCCCCTGCGGTCCAGGTCCCCGGAGACACGGCTCGTGGGCACAGTGGTAAGAATCCACACGCCTCCACCACCACCCCCTTCCGGCAGGGGACACATGAGCTGGGCGTGGAGGAGGAGCTGGGGGTGCTGGGCAGGAGGGGGGGGACGCCCACAGACAGGTGCACAGGTGTGGGCAGCGGTCAAGGGCCAGCAGCGGCTGAGCCTGGCAGGCTCCGCAGGAAGAGGGGAGCGGAGGGGACGTCAGCACGGGTGGGGTCCCCCGGGGCCTCCACGGTGCCTACAGGGCAATGTGCAGGCATGGAGGGCTGCACAGCCCCGGATGACACGATCAGATTTGTGTTCTAGAAAGATCCTTCCGGCTGCTGTGTGAAGGGCTGGAGGAGGGGAAGCCAGAGGCAAGTGACCGCCAGGAGTTGACCTGCCGTCCAGGGAGCACTGAGGGGGCGGGGAGGGGCCTGGGATCTAAGGAGGCGCCAATGCTTCCTCCCAGCACTGGGACCATCCGGCCTTTACGGGCAGCCAGGCTGCGGGGACAGCTCTGCTCTGCAGGGAGCCCACGGCCCAGTCCTCTGGTGGGAGTGGCGGGGGCTCCTGCTTGCCCGATTTTCTCCAGGCCTCAGAGGAGTCCTGCCGGGGCCGTGTGTCCAGCAGAAGGCACCGGGGGTGCGAGGGGGGACACAGTACAGCTCAGGGGCGAGCCCTGTGTGCGGGCAGCCTGCACCGGCTGGCGTGGCCCATCAGGGCCTCCTCTGCCCAGGGACAGAACCTATGGGGCGGCACTGTCCTCCCAGGCTGGCACTAGAGGCCAGAGCCCTGGCACCTGAAGGCGGCAGGGCAGAGACCCTGTGCCTGGGGTGGGCTTTGCTTTTCCATGTCCCTCTACCTCCCCTGGAAGGACGGACGGGCACACGCCCCTCGGCCTCCCAATGTCAACGGCGCCCTGCTGTGAGTGTTCCACAGTCACCCTGTGAGCGGCAAGGAGAGCCAGGCACAGCGAGGCAGTTGCCTGCCCGGGCCTGCGCAGGCCGCTGACGCAAAGCCCGTGGGCCGGACGGAGCCGGCGCCGCACTGCCTCCCTCGCCCCCGCCCCAGCCCAGGAGGCAGCCCCGGCGCCGGGAGCTCGGCCTGTTCACGACACCGTGGCTATGTCCGGGTCTCTGCTCCCAACAGACCTCTGCCCGCTTTGTCCCCTCGGCCCTTATGCGGACGTTCTCCCTTCCAGTGTCAACACTGAAGCCCATGTGATGGGGCCCTGGAGGCAGGAGAGCAGCCGCTGCTCTCAGGACAGGGGAGCCAGGCAGCACCCGCTGGGCAGGGGAGGAGGAGGAAGGGGGGAGGCCAGAGGGCCGAGGCTGCGTCAGCAGAGGTGGGCTGGGTCCAGAGTGGCCTCTGTCCCGGGGGTCTCACGGGCCCACGGGTCAGGCCAGACCAGAGCCTAAAGCAGCCCCCCTGTGGCTGGAGACCCCGGGGGCTCGGCCCGGCCCGGACCCTGGCCTAGACATGGGGGCCAAGAGGGGGTTGAGGTGTCCTGGGACCATCTCGCACCTGCCTGGTACACGGGGCGCTGGCACCTTTGCACACGTGAAGCCGCGGGGGTTCCCATAGGAGCAACGTGCTCGGGGGGCAAGAGGAAAGGCCTGTGCCAGCTGGGCAGGCAAAAGAGATGGGACCTCTCGAGACCATTAAGGCTGGACACGCCGGGAGAAGAGAGGGGGAGACACGCAGCTCTCCCCTCGGGGCGCGTCCAAGGCCCTGCTGAGGAGGGGTGCACGGGGTGGGGCACAGAGGTGGGTGGGGGCGAGGGCAGTCCCCCTTCTGGCGGCATCCTGTGGGGTGGGGGCAGTGGGCTGGGCCCTCCCTGCGACCAGGAGCCAGTTCAGCCCGGTCTGGGAGCTAAAATGCCCAGCGCCAGGCTGGTTGCTTTCTGCTCCCCCCAGCCCGGGGCGGAGCGCCAGGCACAGAGAGGTGGCCGTGGGCGAGGGGGGAGCAGGCCGTCGGGCAGCCAGTGGCCGGCGTCCCCAGGCCCAAGCTGTCAGAATGGGAAGGTCCTGGGCAGGCGTGGATCCATCGCCCTCCCGGTTTTACAGAGTGGGTCAGGGGTGAGAGACAGAGGCCCGGAGGGGTTGGACTGGCCAGGCCTCACAGCGGCTGGTGTCCAGGTTGCCGCCAGAAGCCAGCCGCCCGCCCAGCTCATGGCTCCCGGGGAATCCGCTCTCGCAGGCCCCACCGCTGCTTTCAGCAAGAGCCCAGCAGTGATCTGGGCTGGCCCTGGGGACAGTGGGGTGCCTGGCGCTTGCCAGTGGGGCTCTCAGTCCCCAGGGGTGGCAGCTGGGGACTCTGTTCAAGGGCCCCTCACAGCCCAGGCCTTAAACAGAGGGGAACAAAGTCTCGCTGTCCCCACCGCTCTGGCCCTGTTTCAGGGAGCGGCTGAGTGGGGGTGCTGGGGCAGGGCTGTCTTGCCAAATCTAGGTACAAGGTAACAGCGATAACGGGGTCGTTCTTGCAACAGTGCCCTAAACGGCCTGCAGAGGCAGGAGGTGGCTCTGAGTCACCTCTCTGCCGGTTCCCGGTCCAGCCCCTAACGCATCATTTCGCCAGAGACCCAGAGCCGGGGGCCAGCAGTGCAGGGGTGGCGAGGGGCTGGCCTGCTGGCCTCTGTCCGAGCCCCACTGTCCCATCTCAGGTGAGCCCAGCTGGCCCTTTAAGAAGCCAGGGGCTAGTGCTGGCCTGGGCAGGAGCCGGGCACGTTCCGGATCCTTCTGGAAGGCTGAGCTAGAGAGGAGACAAAATGTTCTCGCACAGCTCGGTAAACAAGCCTAAAGTGTTTTGAAAGCTTCTGCCGCTATAAAGGACTGTACAATAAACGCGAGAATTGCAAAACGAGGCTCCCGGCTGCCAGGGAGGGGGTGGCAGGCCGGGGGGGCACACGTCTGCCCACTGCCTGGCTCTGGGCGGAGCTGCCGCGGTGCGTGCGCGCCTATGAGTTGTGCCAAGGCCTGCGTGGACAGACTCTGCGTGTGCATGTGTGTGTACATACACACGCGTGCGCCATGGGAGTGCCCCAGGCCTGCTTGTGTGACCACAGGGGGTGTCTGTGCAGACACAGGGCTCCCACGTGTGGACACAGCAGCCCCCCTCCTCGCCAGCTCTTCCCAGAGGGCTGCCGCGCACCCCTGGGTGGGGAGGGGACCGGGGTCTGGCTCCCCCGAGGGCAGATTTAGGGTCAGCGGAGTGTGGGGACCTCTCTGCAGAGCCAGGGAGCAGTGGGTGCCAGGCGAGCGGCACGTTTCAGGGCAGGACCTTGTCACAGGGCCGGCCTCTGAGCTCACCCAGGACGGTTTTAAGGCAACACAGACGCCAAGGCCCGCCTTGGTGACAGAGGCCGCACCCCGCCCTGTCGACCCCGGGCACATCAGTAAACCCGGGGGTTTTCGGGTTTACTGAGGCTGTTTCGTCATCTGCAAGGTGGGCAGAACACGTGTCCCTCCCAGAGCCCCTGTGGCCGGGAAAGGGGCCATGAGTGAACGCCGTGAGGAGGAGAAGTCTGAACCCAGAGAGGTGCCCCTACGGGCACAGGTGGGAAGTGGCAGGGCGGGGTGTCCCGTATTGCCTGACCCTGGCTAGGCCTGCTGCCCTGGTGCGTGGACCAGACGCGAATCTGGCAGGGCCAGGCCCTGGCCCCCGACAGCCTGCTGCCATCCACGTGCTGCGGACATCTCCCCAGAGTCCCAAGCTCGTAACCAGTGTCGATGGTGTCCTCGGAGTTGGTGGGAAGCCAGGCAGCACGGAATGGCCAGTTCCCTGGATTCCAGCCCGGACCGTCAGGGACGGCCCCCAGGAGGCCACGGAGCATCCCGCTTGCTGGCCGCAGCGGGAGACAGCCCGGCCAGAGGCCCGCTTGGGAAGTGGGTGTCGGGGAGCTCGCTGCAGGGCCAGCCAATGCCAGGGCTGCCAGGCCATCCACCCCTCGGGCTCCCCAGCAGGGCGGAGCCTCTGGCTACCTGTGAGCCAGAACCACTCAGACACCAAGGCCAGATGGATACCAGTGGGAGGGGAGACGCTGCCGCTGGGGCTCCAGCAGCCCCACCCCACGCAGAGCAGCAAAAGTCCTGGGGCGGGGGTGGGGCCCATGCCCTGAGCTGCCCACGTCCCAGCCCTGGGCCGACGTCGAGTCACAGGAACGCAGCCAGGACGCCGTGTCGTGGGTCCGGCGCCGGTCCTAGCACGAGGGGGGGTCTGCTGACACTGGGTTCCCCCTTGCCCAGGAAAGCAACGAAGGCCCCAAGGCGTCATCCCAGCCGGAGGTCAGGTGCAGGCACAGGGTGAAGGGAGGGACCTGGCCATGCCACGAAGACAGCAGTGGGGCCCACTCCCCCCACAGCCTGGCAGTGGTCCCCTCCCCAGGCGACGGTGCCCACACAGCACCTTGGACCTACTGTCGCTGTTCTGGGTGCCCCAGGCCAGGCGTGCACTGCCCACTTCCCTGTAACCTGGGGGCTGGGCCCCACGACACCAGGTGCGGTCACCTACAAGTGTCCGAGGTCACACGGTTAGTGGCAGGGCAGGGTTTTGAACCCAGGGTCTGCTCCTGTACCCAAGGGCTAAATCTCAGGGTCACAAAGACTCAGCCACCAACCTCTCCCTCCCAAAAAGGGAAGAAAGGAGGAAGGGGCACCAAGCCCCCAGCAGGTAGAGGCAGGGACGGGGGGCAGGGGAGGGAAGGGGAGGCCGAGGGGTGCCTGAGGGAGGCAGAGAGAGCCATGGGCAAGGGGGCAGGAGGGCGTGGGGTGGGACAGTGCAGGCTGCAGCTCCGTTCTGGCCGGGTGACCCCAGCCCCCAGGGAGGAGTCCAGGCGGGAGCAGGCTCAGGCCCGGCTGCCTAGGCGTCCAGGGCAGAGGCGCTAGCAGAGGGAGCTGGGCCCACACCTACTCAGCAGTGACAATGATGGCAGACGTGGGAGGAACCTCTGCAGCTGGTGTCCCTCTGCCCCCAACCCCAAGACCACACAGTCATCCTGCAGGGGAGGGGAAGGAGCGCCCGTGGGGGGGGGGGGGCCGCCGTGCAAGCCAGGGGCTTCACAGGGTCAGAGCACCAGCTCCGGGCGCTGACCCAGCAAAGCCCTTGCCTGGCGGGTGTGGGGCTGCGGGGGCAGCGGTGGGGGGGGCTCAGATGCCAGGGCCTGTGAAAATTAAAGCCGAGGGGCTCACGGGTCCCTGAGGAAATCTCACCAAGCAAAGAGCCCCAGGGGGCTACTGAAGGAAGAGAAAGGGAAATGAGAGGGCTGGGCTGGGAGGGCTGGGAAGGGGACAACGGAACGGAACGGCCCTCTGGGGACCTGGCCGCATCCCAAAGACAGAGCAGCCAGTGGGGGCGCACCGAGGCCCAAAAGGAGACAGGAGAGGAGGGAGAGGCAGGGGCAGGGCGGGAGTGCGCGGTCCACCCCCTCCTGCCCACCCAGGAACCAGGCCTGCGAGGGGCTCCCGTCACCTGGAGGAGGAGGCAGGGCTGCCTTGGGCGAGGGCCACAGCCCTGTGCCTCAGTGTCCCACTCTGTAAAATGGGTGTACTCGCAGCACTGATCCTGTAGGGCTGCCGTGAGGATCAGTGAGGAGAACAACACCCGGGCGCCCAGCCTCACACCCTCCCAACACCGCTCAGGCCCCAGCAGCCGGAGGCAGGCGCAGGTCAGTGCCACCCGAAGGGGGTCTCCACAGGGCCCTGCCCAACTGGGGTCCCAGGGTCGGGTATGTTTGAGGACCGAGTGGGCTCAGCAGGCCTGGAAGGGCCTGGTGGGGGCCGGGCCGGGTAAAGGCTCAAGAAGTCCCTCAGCGAAGCCACGGTGTGGCCAGAACCAGGGCTCCCGAGACCGCTCTAACTGGGGCTGGTATCCCTGGAGCCTGCTGTGGGAGCCCTGGGGCCACCAAGTGTCCCCCGCTCCAGAGCCAAGCGTCAGGGTGCCACTGGGCCTTGAGGCTGGTGCGGTTCCATGAGGCAGGGCCACATCACCGTCACGTTGCCACGTCAGCTAAGAGGCGGAAGGCTCAGTGGTGACCCAGAGGGGACACAACTCCCTGGAGGCCATGGAGACGTCCACGTCCCCCCAACCCGCCTCTGCTGGGCCTTTCTCACGGGGTTCAGTGGGTGTTTCAGGGTTCAGGGCCACCCCATCTCTCCCACCCCCAGCCCGTCACACACTCCCTGAGGGTGCTGGCATCGCCCCCAATGCCTGACAGCCCCCAGGCTCCCATGGTGTGGGTGGCAGTTCTCAGCCACCATCCACCAGCTTCGTCACCTGCTGCCGACCTCCCTTTCCCGACTTGGCTCCCAAAACTGAGGTCACCCCTCCTCTTCCCGGCCTCTCCCAGGGACCCCCAGGACGTCCAGCTTCACCACAAGGCGCCTCCCAGTCTGCCCCCAATCAGATGACTCGCCCGGTCCCAGCCCCCCAGCTCTGTGTCCAAGGTGGTCTTGGTGAGTCCCTGGACACACGTCACTGTTTTCGCGGGGCTCCCACAGTCACCCTGTAGCCAAGAAGGGCCCCCCGGACTTGGAGGCAGCCTGGGTTAACCTCCCTGCCCAACTCACTGTGTGACCTCCACGCTCCCTCAGTGTCCCCGCCCTGCTCAGGACCAATGCCCGCAGGGACAGTGACCTGGCCAGCCCCTCAGCCAGCTGCTGGCAGGGCTGGGTTGACATCCCAGGGTCTGGACTTCAGGCTGAGAGAGGGGGGCCCCCGGAAGCATTCCTGGGTCGGGGACTCCAGTTGTCTGGCAGGGCAGAGAGGGGCCTGGGAGTGGATCCCACAGCCCTGTCACCAGGCAAGCGGGAGGTCACGGTCCCACATACCAGGCTAATTGGGGTCTGGCAGAGCACACTCCAAACGGCCGGCCTGGCTTTCCCACCCTGTGCACTGACCCCACCCCCAACACACACCCCAAATCCACGCTGACCAAGCCCCGTGCCACCTGGGCTGTCCCAGGAGGCCGCAGACCAGGCCCTCTCCCAGCCCGGAGGCACCAGGGTGGCTGGGAGCTGCAGGCCTGGGCATGTCCCCCTGACCGCTGCGGCCAGGGCGCGGCAGGGAAGCAGCCAGGAGACGCGCACGCCCCAGGGGCCTGGGAGAGATGAGGCTGGCCACATAAACAGCGACAGGGACTGCGTCTGCCCTAATCCAAACACTGGATGTGGAAACCGAGCTCCCAGCACGCAGCGCCTCCCCGCAGGAATTGCCCAACGGGTCTGTTGCAACGGTTTTGAATTCCGGCGCCAGCCTCCAGATGCTGCCGGGCCAGGCTCCCCGCTCCCGGCCACCCCGGAGCTCCCAGGGTTTGGGGAGTGACGGCCCCAGGGCAGGGGCTGGGGGGCCAGGCCCCTCTGGACTACGGGGCAGATGGGGCCTCAGAGGCAAGACTGTTTCCGGCCAGCCCATTCCCCACTCCCAGAACGGCCCCCAGGTATCACCCGCTGGCCCCCAGGAGGCAGGGAGACCACGCCTGTGCCGGCACGGAGAGGCTCCCCCACCCTCCTGGCGCACTGGCGGCCCCGGCGGAGCGAGTCAGTCTTAAACCTGCCCCCACAGATGCAGCCTCAGCCCCTGGGGTGCCCCTCAGCCCGCGCTCCCGGCCAGGCTTTGGGTATCCCGGCCTCGGCCCGTCACACCCACCCGCGACCTTCTCTGGGCAAAAGCCAGAACCGGCCCGATGCCTTCCACCGCCGTTCACCAGAGCTCTCCTTTCATCTACAGAGTCTGATTTTTTGTTGTTGTGGTTTAGCCACCATTTTACTAAGCACTTCACGAGGTGCCAGTGGGACACGACCTCCTCTCCTCTCCTGGTCCCCCTGAAGCAGGTGCCATCGCCCCGTTTCCCAAGTGAGAAAACCGAGGCTCAGGTGGGGACAGGACCACACGCCCAGGTGCAGGCTCACTCCTTTCAGTGTCCGTCCTCCCTGGTCTGAGCGAGCCCCGCCCTGCCCTCCCTCGGCCCAGCCAGGCACCGGCAGGCCACCCCAGGGCAGGGCACGGTCAGACGGAGCCCCTGCGGCCTGAGCCTCCCTGGGCCCCTTCGGAAGGGGAGCTCCTTTCCAAGAGATGGTTCTACAGGGACCCACAAGAGCTGTCTGTGTAGAGACATCTCCCTTCCCACAGCCCGTCAGCTGGGGGGTGACCTCGGGGGAGTGCCCCACCCCTCCTAAGGGACCCCCAGGTCTCAACTCATTGCCCTGGTGAGGGGCACACCATCCAGGCTGTCCCCCAGGCCTTACACCTCAGAACCGAGCCCCCACCTCGCATGGGGGCAGAAACGCCCGGGGCTGCTCTCCAGGAAGCGGCCAGCTGCCCCGGAGGGTGTAGCACCCTCTGAGCCTCGGCGCCCTGGCTGTAAACAGGAGGGGCAGCCACTCCTTAGCCAGGGTCTCCCCGGGCCCTGCACCCTAAGATAACCAGCCCAGCCCCTTCTGCGCACACGCACCCCTCCCAGGAGGGTTCGGATCCTCACGCTTGCTCGGGCCACGGCGTGGCTAACGTGTTCCCCAGCATGTGCTGGGTGGGCCATGCTGGTCTCTGCCGCCGCCCCCACTCAATCCTCCTAGCGTGGAACCCCAACCCAGAGCCCAAGCCCACAGGAAGCCTCGGAGGCGAACCCACCAGAGAATCCTGCCGTCCGCTCCAGCCAAGCTCAGGGGCCGGCCCGAGCCACCAACTGGCCCGTCCACGCCGGACCCAGACGGCACAGAGCAACGTGGCTAGTTAAAAGTTTTATTGATTGAACACAATTGAGTGTAAGTAGTAAAAGTTCTCCTGATGTAACCCACTTTTTCTTAATGGGTAATCGCAGACACTCAAGTTTGTATGTTAAAGGAGGTTTAGGACAATTTAATAGCTCATAAAATTTTATAGTCCCAGTTGAAATCCGAGTGATAACTCAGGCCTGCACAGCTATAGTTTGCTAAATGTCTCTCATCTATTTTTTCTCCTGTTTATTGGAAAGTTAACATCTGCTCTGCTGTTGGGGGGTGGGGGAAGAAAGAAAATGATCTATTTTTCCAGAGGAGAGGTAAGAGGTTCGTGCTCTCCCGGCAGCATCCTCTTCTCCAAACACACAACTTTCCTTGAAGTCGGAAGGAGGCTCCGTACGCGGGGGGCTGACCCGCGGTTCACCGCGCACCATGCAGGCACCGTGCCCCACGGCGGCTGCCGAGAGAGGACCATCTACCCAGGCCAGGCCCTGCCTTGGGATCAGCTCGAATCTGTCAGAGCTCGCAACCAGGAAATTTATAAAGCACCTACTGTGTACATGGTCGGGGCAGGGGGGTGGCGGAAAGAACTAGGATACAAGTTCTCACCTTCAGAAGCTAAAACGGTGCCCGAGCTCTGCACCCAGACACAGAGGCCAGAGGGCACCGGGAAGAGTGGCTCTTTCCAAGGCCCCTGGGAGGGGCCAAGTTGGGTCGGGGCTCCAGGGATGGGCAAGCTTTAGAGTCGGTGGAAGTGACAGAGAGCCCAGCGTCCTGGCTGCACCACTGACCATGCCACCTGGCTTCAGGGAGCCTCAGTGTCCCCGTCGTTCCCATGGGAATCCCGTCAGCACCGACACCTCGGGGCCAGCGTAGGGGTGAAATACAGTGCGGAGAGGTGGCTGGTGGCTGGTGCTGGAGACGTCACCAAAGAGAGACATGGAGGAAAATGGTGTGGTGGTTTCTGAAGAAGTCAGACACAGAATGTCTGTGTCACCCAGCACCGCCAGCCCTAAGGATATGGTGTGCCCAGAAAGACTGGAAACTGGCCCCCAAATCCATGCCCACGTGGCTCACGGCAGCACCGTTCAAGGTAGTCGACAGGTGGAAACAGCCCACAGCCACGTCCATCGGCGCACGGATGAGCAGCACGTGGCCCGCCGTGCGGGGGGCATCACTCGGCCACAGAAAGGATGAGGCGCCGACACGCGCTCCGCCACGGTGAACCTCGGAAACGCCACGCACGGTGAAAGAACCGGGCACAAAAGGCCACGTCATAGGATCCCATTCACATGAAATTACCCGAACAGGCAAATACTTAGACAGAAAGCAGATTGGGGGTTTCCAGGGGCTGGAGAGGGGACGGAGGCTCCTTTTCGGGAGATGACCGTGGTTTGGAACTAGACAGAGGTGGTAGCTGTGCCACATTAGGAGCACACTAAATGCCACTGAATCGCCCACTTTAAAATGGATCATTTTATGCCGTGTGAATCTAACTTAAATAAAAACAATCTTTTTAACGAAGGAAATTCATACAGACAAGCATGATGCATGAACTCTACCCACTGGGCCAGGCGCTCCCCGAGCTGCGGCTCTCCCTCCAACACTGGCAGCCCATGCCCAGCAGACATGGCCAGAGGCACGGTGGCAGCAGGTTGGCATACCCACAAAGTGCAACGGAGAGGCCTGCCTCCTGGGGCCAAGAGAAGGGCTAAAGTAAGTTGGAGACCATTGATGGACGGGGTGTGACAAACAGCTAAGGGCAGCTGCAAGGATGAGCCCTCAGGCACGCTGGCTGCTCGTGCTCCAACCCACGGGAGAGAGTAGAGACCACACCTACCTAGCCCCCCGGGGGCCGGGTCCTCACCCTGCTTCGCTCAGCTGCGCCTCCTCTCCTGACGTCCCGGTCCTAATTCCTGCCCCAGGTTTCCAGCCAGTGACGCACGGTGCATGGCTACCTGTCCAGGAACACACCCGCCACGGCCCTGCTACCAGTGGCTGCTGGTGAGGTGGACCCTGGGCTCCTTCCTCTCGTGCCCCCAGAGTCCCCACGGACCAGCCGCTCCCCAGCCTGGCCTCCTGGGCTTTGCCCTCCACAGGAAGAGGATAGAAAGAGGGAGTGCGGACCTTTGTCTCTTGCTACGTGGAGCGTCCGTGCGTGGTGAGCATCGCTGTCAACGGACTCCAGGGGCCCAGGCACAAAGTGGGAGGGAGCCCGTGCGGGCACCGCTGCCAGAGGGCTGCTGGGACCTCCTGGGATTCCAGGCTTGGGGAGCCACGACACGAGGGGCTCCCCTGCCACGCCTGTCTCGGCCCAGGCTGGCAGAAGCCCACAGTGCTGGGAGCCTCACCCGAGTGGTGAGAAATATGCAAATCTTCGAACTCAAAAATACCCCTCGGGTTCCGTTACCCCCGAAAGGCAGAGAAGTAGCGTCACAAAAAGTTTATGCGACCCCTTCCTACGCACGATTCCTTACGAACGGGGCAGTGTTCAGAGCACCTGCCTTTCCTTAGGGTGGGCCGGCCGTTTCTCCAACGGGCAGATTTGGGGGAGGTGTTTTTGTGGGATTTTAAATTTTTTAAAAAACATTATTTTTCTTAGAACTGTTTTAGGTTCACAGCAAAATTAAGAGGAAGACGCAGAGATGTCCCATACAGCGCAAGCGGCAGGTTCTCTCAGGTTCCTGAGGCCCTGAGAAGGACCTGCGCTGAGGGACAGGGACGGTGCGGTGGCCAGAGGCTGGCCCCTGGCACCCCGCTCTCCCGTGTAGCTTGAACAAAGGACAAACTCCCCCATCACGAGCCTGTGTTGTTGGGACGGCAGCAGGGCTCTGCCTGCCCCAGCCCCAGGCCCCTGCCCCTCCTCCGCCTCCCGACTGCCCCCGCCACTCTCTCCCGAGTCCCCGTGGCCCTCCCCAAAGCCTAGTGGCATCTAGCTACCTGTTCCTTGACGTGCTCCATCGATTCCTGCCTCTCCCTGCACAGCGTGGCCCCCATGGGCCCTGGCCTTCTGCTGCCGCTGGCCCCCCGCCGTGCACAGAGCCCCGGAGCCCACCGTACGTAGGTGCGGGGTGACGCCTGAGTGTCGAGACAGAAGACACTCTTCATCCCTCACCTGAGTGTGAGTCCCAGCCCTGCCCCTCGGTTGTTTTGTGACCTCGTGCAAGTCACTCGACCCCCCGACGGCGACGGTCACGCCGGCACTCGCAGACCAGCAGTGTCTGCCGCCACCCGCCTGCCCACGCGGTCCAGGCATGAAACCGCTTCTTAGGGGGTCTCGACCCACCCGGCCCCAGAGAGAGGGGCCACGAACTCTCCTGTTATTTCGTTCCCGGGGGCCCTCAGGAGAGGCCGGGTACGGACACAAGTGCATCGCGGGAGCCAAAATAATCGGATAGCAGGCGAGGGGGAGGGGAGCGAGGGCGGGGAAACTGGATATCAGGCAGGAAGCCGGTCTCAGGTCGGCCATTTCACGGTTCTCTCTCCTATTTGTTTTCTAAGAGATCCCCAAAATAAAAGAGTTCTGTTATTGTATGACTCGTAGACATACGTTACAGTTACGACGTGTCACAGCCACGGTAACGACATTACGGATGGCGCCGCACGCCGCAGAACCCTCTTACCTGCACAGAAACCCTCGGCTCTGAGAGGTGGGCTCGGCCACACCGTCCAGGCCGCGGAGCCAGGGCCCAGCTGAGTCCACGGGCCACCCTCCCCTCTGCTCCGCTGCCTCCTAAAAGCCTTTCCGGGCGGCAGGCGTTCGCCCGCGACGCTCTTCCATCACGCCTGGGCACGGCGCACTCTTCACTTCCAAGCCTGTTACCACAGATGCAAAATGAAAAATGAGCCAATAACCCAGAATATCCAAGCGACTCGGCGCGAAATGCAATAACCGTGGTGAGGGGCCAGGCGGCGATTCCAGACAGACAGATTAAGCGGCGTCACCGGCTCTAGGCGATGACAAAAGGGCACAGAAATGTCTCACCCTGCAGGGGAGAGAGGGTCACAGCCCGAGTCCCACCAGGGGCTCAGCCAGGAGACTTTGCTCCTCCGCTCCTTGGCTTCCAGGTCTGTAAAATGGGGCCACAGGGACACCGAGCATCCGAGCCTGCCCTCAGGCTCTTTGAGAACATGCCTGGAAAGTTCTGGAACAAGGGGAAGAGTCTAAGAATGTTAGTGCCCGCCCCGTCTGTGAAACAGGCGTGATCCTGGGACTCTCGAATGCCGGTCTTTGCAGAGGGAACGGCACAGGTGTGAAGACAGGTGGCAAGGAGCACAAACGTCATGTGACAATTCTCCCCGCACACTGAAGCACGTCACGCCACCACAGACGCGGGGTCGGCAGGCCCGCCAGGGCCCACGGTTCTCATCCTGGCTGAACAGTAGAGTCCCCTGGGGAGATTTTAAGAGGGTCCTGCCCAGGCCCCACCCCAGAGACCTGGATTTTACTGGTGGGTGTGGCCTGGGCAGGGGACAGTTAGAACCGGCTCGGTGAGTCCAGCAGGGCTGACGGCTCCCGCCTAGACCGCCTGACACCTACACCCCTCAGGACACCCTCAAGCCGGCGCCCACCTCTGTGCGCCGGAAGGGGCTGCGGCCGCAGACCGCCCGGTGGGTCGGAGACACCGGCGCAGCACAGCCGCCTGTGGGGAGTCATCGACCACCCAGACGTGGCCTCGTAGCTGCACACGGGACCAAGTTCGCACCACGCGGAGCAGAGGAAGCCTCCGCCCCAGAGAGAGCCCTCGGAGCTGAGTGCCCGGCAGGGCCCCGCCCGGCCCCGTGGAGCCGGGGGCAGAAGGAAAAGGCGGGAGCGCCGACCCTTTCCGCATGGAACTTGGGGATTTCCTTCTCTGCGGATACCTTGCATTGGTCCTGCATTAACTTCGATTCTTATAAACACTGCAGTAAAAACATAATTTTTCTTGACTTCGGAGTTTTTTGGAGCCTCAGACAGGCGCCCTCTCTCCTCACCCTCGGCCAGGCCCCGGCCGCCCCATCAGAGATGCTGCCCACCCTCCCCCCGCCGGCCCTCCAGACACGCTGTTGGCCAAGAGCATCACAGGAGGTGACCTGCCAGGCCCCGGGAGGTGGTCCTCCCTGCTGCAGGCTCCTCACGTCCCCACCGAAATAGTTGAATGCGAGGTGGCTCCACCCCTGGGACATTTCAGAAATTCGGGTTGTCACGGTGACATGCAGTAATCATGTGGGCCAACGGAGACAACATGTCCGTCCCCTGTCCCACTAGATGCTCAGGTAAGTGACAAGACCATTTATAATTACCCAAGTGGATGCTCACAAGCCCTGAGGATCTTTAGTGCGTGTTTAATGTTCACTGAATTTTCCAGGAAAGCGCCTACGGCGTGAGCTGAGGGGAGAGCTTCACCCCCCGGGGAAGTCACATCACCATGCCCCGAAGGTGCTGACCCGAACATGGCACCCAGTCTACCTGCTTCAGCAGCGGGGCCAGCACGGGGACTCCATGAGCCAGGCGAGCCTCGGAGGGATGGGGCCGGGCATTCACCTGTTGAAACATGTATTGTTTTATTGTATGATTTCCCTTTAATTCCTCCTTCATATTACTGTCAGGACATTATATTGATTTTTTTGCAAAATTACGTGTGAGGCGAGTTATAGCACCTATGATTTTTATTTCAGATGGTAAAGGGAGTGCCCCGACCCCCTGATGAGAGCAAGAGGTCAACCCAGGGCCCGGGCTGACCACGAAATCGCCTGGAGTGTTGCAAAATGTGGGTACCTGGGCCCCCCAGAAGCTGATATGCCTGATCTGGGAGCTGCCTGGGTGGGGGTGGGGCAGTTCTCCGGCCAGCGGCCCTGAGCCGGATGCTTCCGCCCTGCCTCGGGCGGGTTACCTGGGCTCAGTGGACTGAGAACGAGATTCCAGACACTCCCAGAGCTACGCAGACACTGGGAAGTGGCTGCTTTCATCATGCCTCAAATGCCCCTGCCCGCTGTCCAGGGGGCATCCCTGTTTGCCCGGGGGAGTCACGCAGTTCCCGGTGGTCAGTCTCACTCGGTGGATGAGGTCTTCTGCTCTGAGGATCAGGACCCGGCGTGCACAGCTGCACGCTCTTAAGGCCACCGCAAGACCGAGGTTCCCAGGGAGGGGCCCACGCACAGAAGCTGTTTCCACCCACGCTCACCTGGCACCATGTCGTCGGGGCGGGGGAGTTGGGAGAGGCAGCGGCGTGTGCCAGAGGGGAGGCCGGCCAGCAGGCGGGAAGGGAGGGACCTCCCCAGAATCTCCCCCCCCGCCAAAGAAGGAAAGGAAGCCCGCCCCCCAACCAACCCAATCCCCCCGGGAAAGGAACCAACAACCCCCTGCCCCCCCTCCCCCCCCTGGAAGTTCAGTCTTTTTGGTGCTCGTGTGCTCGGTGAGGCCCCCGGGTATGGCAGTGAGAGGAAGGCGCGTCCCTGCCTGTGCAAGGGGACAGAACCAGGCATTCACAGCCCTCCCTGGGGGCCAGGCCCAGCGAGGACAGAGGGACACTTGGCTTGAGGGCCCCTCCTGGCTCATGGTGAGCGTGGAGCGGCCTCTGGGTCCCCACAGTGTGTCTGTGTGGCTGGGCCTATCCCGGCTGCAGGGGGATGCAAGGAAAGAATCTTCCCATTTTTATTTACACACAGGAAAACTCACCCTATTCATCTAGTTCTGAGGGTTTTGACCATGCACGCGGTCATGTAACCATCGCCACAATCGAGATACAGCACGTCCGTCACCCGAAACTCCCCGCACCCACAGGCAGCCGCCGGGCGCTCTGCACCGACAGCCCGCTGTGCGCGGAGCCAGAGCGCAGCCTGGAGTCGGCACAGGCGCGGGCGTCCGGCCCGGCACCGCGAGTCTCCCTGTCACTGACGATGCTCCACGGCAGGGACCGGCGCGGCTTGTTTATCCGTCCCCGGTTAGGGGACGCTGGGTTGTTTCCTGTTTTTGCTCAGTCAAGTTCTAAAATACAGTTTCTCATTGCACAGCCACCAGCTGGGGAACAAAGCCCTTGCGAGCGCCACGTGTCCTGACGCCCAGCGATCACGGAGAGCCCTGGGGGCGATGAAGCCCCAGGACCCGAGTCACCAGCTCGTTCTCCAGTTCCTGCCTCGACTGGGCAGGTGGGGCTGCTAAGAGGCTCGCTGCAGCCGCACCTCCAGGTCGTGGGACTTTTATATTAATAAATGGGGCGACGGGGGCCCTGAGGATGCCCCAGGGGGCTGCCGTGCCCACCGCCCCCTTACTCCCCACCTCCCCGTGGGGGAGACATGCAGGGGCTACCCCCACCCTTGCCCCAGCCCCTCCTGCAGAAGAGAACAGAGTGGCCTGTTCCCAGCCAGCAGTGGACTGTGCCCGACCTCGGCTCAGGGCAAAGGTGGGACTGGGGGAGACGGCCCAGGGCCGCCGTACCAGCCCTGCCAGCCGCAGTGGTGCAACGCTTTCTTCCTGAGGGAGGGGACGGCTGGGCATGGGGTGGCTGTGTGGGTGGGCGGGGGCCTGGCCCGCTCGCTGCCCTCACCTCTCGCCGCCCGCCTGCCCGCCCGCCCGCCAGCAAGGAGATCACTCAGGCCCTGATACGATCGCCGCAGGACAGGCGGAAATTGGAGTGTCCCGGGTGCTTGATCGAGGCAGCTCGCGAGCTGCGGCCGCAGGGACATTAGAGGCCGGCATAATGGCCTCATTCAGCTCCCCGCGCAGCCCCCGTGACCTCGGACAGCTCAGGAGCTATGCGCCGTTTTAATGAAAAATCAGGTGTTAGGGAAACGACCGTGGCTGGGCAGGAGCAGGGCTGGCGGGGGCAGGGCTCCGTGCCTGCTGTTGTCCGTCTACCCGTCCCCCCATGGCTGCAGGCTACCTGTCCCCCGTGCGGCCATCCAGGGGGACCCCGAAGAGACAAGAAATCACTCCCAGGGGACCTTGGGTCCAACCCGCCATGCGCGGCGTGGAGGCCACAGCAGCACACGGGAGGAAACACATGACGAACCGTGGGGAGGGGAGGCCCCCCCGGGCCAGGACAAAGGGACACTCAGACCTGGGACTCCCGCTGAGTGCCAGGCCACTGGGCTCCTTGAGCCCCAGCCTGCTCTGCCACCCCTGGTGGGCCTCAGTTTCCCCATCTCCAGTAGCTCCACCCCCCTGTCCCCCAGTAAGAGCTGACAGCCACGCACCTACGTGTGACCCCACTGTCCTCACAGGCCCCGCTGCTGGGCTGCCACTCGGCCCATCTTCGGATGAGGAAACCGAAGTGACTCGCCCAAGGTCACGTGGCAAAGGGAGTGACAGCCGCTGGGGCAGCCCCCGCCCTCGCCCCGCTGCCTCCTCCCAGGCCAGGGCTCTCCTCCCCAACCTCCACATCCAGTCAGTGTCCGGAGACCGTGTCCCCCCAGACCCTTGCTCAGCTCTTCTGGGCTGACACGTTTGGGCCGGCACCTGCCCCAGCAGAGCCCCCCAGGCTGGCCCTCCCCTCAGCGGTCCACAGCCACCCCCAAACCACTGGACCGTCCGCTCCAGTGAGCAGCACCGGGCCCACGTCCCATTCAGATGCCCAGGGCTGGGGAGGCTCCCAGCCGCCTTCCCCCCGGGGGTCTGGCAGGAAGGACGGCCAGGCAGCCCCTCGCGCACACACAAGGGCAGGGCAGCCTCAGGCCGACCCCGCCGTGCCCGGGAGCAGGGGGCTGCGGGGGCAGTGGCGGGGGGCCGCGGTGGGCCTGCCCCCCAGGCTCGGGCAGGGCCTTCCTGTACCCACCTCCCCAGCCCTCCCCAGAGGTGCAACAGTGGCGCCCGGCAGAGCCAGGGAGGGCGGGGACGGCCACTCCGGCAGGATGGCCCTGTCGTCCCTTCACCCCAGGCCTGGGACTCTGCTCCCCTGGCTGAGGCCTCTCCCAGGCCGAACCCCGACTTTGGGGCTCCTCCCTCCCCGACAGCCCAGGCATGGGATGCAAACCCACACGGTGAGTTCCAGAACCCACACCCTCAATTATTGTACCAGCTGTGAGCTCAAACACCCCCCACCCTCCACTTCCTCCTTTCTCCACTACTTTCTGCTCCTTTCTAGAAAGTGATAAAAATTTTTTAAAGTCCCTTTTCCTGATGGGAATACTGAGGCAGGAAGCGTTAACACACTGACTGCCACACAAAACCCAGAAACTTCCCTGGGGCCATAGCGTTTTATTACAAAAATAGAATAAAAACCTCGAATGTAATATAAAGGTAAACAAATAGAACAATGAAATTTACTGACTTCTATTCATTTAATCCACGTTTTTAGAATTGTCAATATTAATTGTAACACTAAGAACGTCAACAAGTAAGATTTTATACACGCTTCACGCGGCCCCAGGGTCAAAACTAGGGTGAGTTAAATACAACTCGCACGGCAGTTAATGTGTTAAACTGGCAGCCCGCCCGTCCAGGGAGCCCTCCACCACGTCCCCCCTTGTCCCTGACTTGGCACATGTGCTCTCACTGCAACAAGAGGGCTTGGACGGTTCAACCTGCCCTTGTCACTGTGTCTTCTTCTTTCTTGCTCCTAGCACATTGCACAGCAAACTGCATGCAGTACGTACTCAAAAATGCTGACCTGGCCGGGCGCGGCGGCTCACGCCTGTAATCCTAGCACTCTGGGAGGCCGAGGCGGGAGGATCACTTGAGCCCAGGAGTTGGAGGCTGCAGTGAGCTATGATGGCACCACTGCACTCTAGCCAGGGTGACAGAGTGAGACTGTCTCAAAAAAAACAGAGAACACTGACCTACCAGGTCCCTGTGGAGTCAGAGAGAGACCGCCCTGCGGCGGGGCTGGGGACCGGCTGTCCGCGTGCTCCACGGGCCCAGGGAGGGAGGCCGAGGAACCGCCTTCTCCGTGTGCTGCCCGGGGCGCTGGCCGGGCCACAGCTCCACCTCCCCTCACAACCTCCACCTGTGAGCCAGGCAGCCCCCGGATACAGATTAGGAAAATGAGGCTCTGGCAGGTGCAGTTACTTGGGTGAGGCTGCAGTTTGGACCCGGCTCTCTGCACCACCTCACACTGGCCCCCCGACACACAGCAGGCGCTCAACACACCGCAGAGGACAGGAAGCCCCTGCAGACTGTCCTGCTGCAGACGCCGCCCGGCCAGCCCACAAGGGCACGTCCTCGGCCAGCCCGCAAGGGCGCACACGCAGCGGTTCCAGGCCCTGTGGGGTTTTTAATCACCCCTCACGCACAGCACAGGCGTGATTTATAAAGTGGATCTTAAGCACGGCTGCCTCCACTCAGCAGATTAACGCAGGGGTTTGGCAGCCTCCGCTGGGTCGTGTGTTTGGTCCGGAATGAATCGCTCTTGACGAGCCAGGCCTCTTTGCCAGCGGCGGCTAATAGAGACGAGTCGTCCCCTTGCCAGGCCGGCCTGTGCCGTCTCAGAAGGGGCTGTGGCCTCCGGGGATGCTGGGAGGAGAGCGGTGGCCGGGCCATTTGCCCCCTGCACCACCTGGCCAGGCGGACTCGGGGTCTGCAGCTCACGTAGGGGAAAGGAACGAACCCCCGGGGAGGGAGGAGGGGGGACTCAGCACCCTCCTTGTTCTCAACCAGACCCCGCTTCCCACTCCAGGGCCGTGGCAGCCCCGCCTCCCAGCCCTGAGCCACCTCCACCCCTCTTGCTGGGGTCTCTCTCGGGCCACCTCCTGCTTTCTGTCTCCAGAGTGACTAAAGGTCAGGGACAAGGAGTCAGACCCTGGAAGCCAGACTCTGCTAATGGCCAGCTCATAAGTGATGTCACCTCTGAGCCTCAGTTTCCTCATCTGTAAGATGGGTGCCTACACCACGCGTCCTGCTGTGTTTTCTGTGAGGCACCAACACAGAGCCTGGCTTAGGAATTACCCAGAACACGGAGCTGTCGTCCTCCACCCCACCGTGGTTCTCGCTGTCTTCCCTGCTACCTTTCACGCTCAGGCCCTACCCCCAGTTCTCCCCCGAGTCACCCATGGCCCCCGGCCTCCCCACCTCTCAGCACAAGTCCCAAGTTCTCTTCCTGGCACGGAAGGGAGAGCACCTCGCTCCCATTCCCAGAACGCCCAGGACTTCTCCCCCAACCAAACCAAGTCTCAACTCGTCCCCTTTGCGGCTTGAAGAGCCAGTTCTGGCTCGCTGCCACTCACCCACGGGGCCCCTGTGGACGTGGCCCCGTGAAGTCCAGGCAGCCCTGGCCTGCAGCAGCCAGCAAGGGGGCCTCCCCGGAGCTGTGGCCTAGTTGGCCACACGCAGTCCACGTGGGCGGGTTGGTTTGTGGCAGAAAGAACTCAGGAAGGAACTGGAAATCTCCAATGAGCAGGGCCATTTGACCGCACGTGGCACGGAGAGTGCCCTGGGGTCGCTCCAGGCAGGCAGGGCCCCCGCCACGCTGGCAGCCACACGAGGCAGAGGCCCAGGTCCCGAGGAACAGGTCCAGCTGCTGCAGACCTGGGAGCCCAGGGTCCAGGGATCTCTGCGCAGCTCACACACCAGCACGCGCCTGGAGTTTGCTAAGCAATTTCCCACGCAGGTTTTCAGGAGTTGGCAGAGCGCGTTCGCCGCGTCTGAGGACACAAAGGGAAGTGGAGCGTCAGCGCGCGCTGGGCTGGCCTTGCCGCCTCTAGAGCACTTTGGCCCGTGTGCGACATCGTGATGTTTGTGGGTGACGTGACGAGGGAGTGGGGAGGGCACGAGGCGCGGTTTCCGGATCCACTGGGGAGGCTGATTCCAGCTGCCAGAGGAGGGACGTCAGAGACGTGACGTCACACGCCGGGGGGCCTCGGGCCACAGGCCCAGCACCCCTCCGAGATGAGTCTCCCGCCCGGGCCTCCCAAGCCGGCACCCCCAGGCCGGGGTCTGGTGGCGACAAGGCCTCCTCTGACTGGTGCCGAACAAGAAGACCAAGTGGCCGGGCCGCCACCCGCTCTGAGCTCACGCTGCCGCGCTCCCTGGGTCCTCGCTGCGGGAAATCGCGGCAACGGCGGATGGCTGCTGGAGACTGCTGTGGTGTGTCTGCATGTCTCTGAGAAGCAGCAGCTCTGTGTCAGTCCCCAGGTGGCTCTCTGGATGGCCGAGCGGGCCGGACGGCGTCAGGTCCGGGGAGCAGAGGACCGAGGCCCTGGCAAGTGGTCCGTGCTCACCGGAATCTGCTTACGCACGGGACAGACTCAGAACCGTCTCAAGAGGCAAGTGATCACGCCTTCTGCACCGCTGGCAGCTCGGGGGCACCATGGGACCTGGTAACCCGCAATCCTCGCCAGCTGTGCCCGCCCCACAGCGCACCCCTCCCTGCACACACCCGGGCCTGGGGTCTCCCTGGCCCCCTTGCCCTGGCCCCGCCTCCCTGGGGACTACTCAAGGCGCTTGGTCTCAGCAGGCTCTCGCCGAGCCTTTGCAGGGTGACCCTACGCTGGGACGCAGGGGACCACTCAGCCTTGGGCCCCTGACCCCATAAGCCAGCCCCGCTGCTCCCCCTCCAGGCAGCGTGTACTGGACAGGCTGGTCTCCTCTGGCACCCTGGGGCCATGGACAATGGCGTTTCCCTGGAGGGTGTCTCCCCAGCCAGACCCCATGGGGCCAAGACACACATTCAGCCCCTCATGGTACCGTCCTGCACACCGCAGCCCAGAAAGTTCTCTCCCAAGCAAACGGCAGCCCATCTCTGAGCCCTCCCCACACAACAGCCCGGCGCCGAGCTTCCCTCCAGACAGGGCACAAGCTCCCAGGATGCAGAGGCCGTTCCTCATGCTCTGGGCATTGTACCCGCCGTGCCTGGTGTGGGCTGCTGTGCCAATGACAGCGCCAGCCCTGACCGACCCACTGTCAGGTAAGCCACTAGTGACTCAAGGACCTGGACCACCTGTGTAAGGCGGGGGACAAGGGGTCTTTGTCCCGCTATGACTGGAGGACAACGGTGGGACCCAAGATGTCCACCCCCCACATCTGGAAGCTATTCTGGGTGACTCGCCCGTCCCCACAACCAGCTCCAATGTGTGTGGCTCGTTCAACAACTCACACTGAACCTAGACATGAACAAGATGGAAATTTCCAGTGGTTTAGTGGAACTTCCATTCCAGGAAAGGAAACCAACAACGCGTAAGTGAAAACAGAATATAGTTTCTGACAAATGTGACGGACGTCACACCACAACTGGAGCAGGTCAGGGGTTGCGAATGGTGGGGAGAGGGTGTGGGGGAGGGCACGCCCCCTGAGGGTGGGATACTTGAGCTGAGAGCAGAACAGAGCGAGGGAGTGAGCCACAAGAACATCTGGGGAACAGGTGCAAAGGCCCTGGGGTAGGAGTGGGCTGCTTGGCTGGACAGAGGACCCGGCAGAGGACAGTGTCACAGGGTATCCAAGATGGTGTCACAGGGTCCGCAAGGCCAGATGGAGAATGACGGGGCCACTTACGGAATGGGAGACACGGGGAGATCTGGTTTCTAGCTCGGACACGCCGTCCGCAGGCTGCTGAGCAATCGCGCTGTGGACTGCATGGCGCTGGACGCCGAGGTGGCAGGAGGCGCAAACGTCTGGGTCTCAGGCTGGCGGTCAGGGCTGGGTAAATGCACGTGGATGGCACTGAAAGGGACCAGGCCAGGAGGCCACGGGGGAGAAGATGTAGAGGGGCCCAGGCACCCCCGGGTGGGGACGAGGTGAAGGACTGAGCAGGTGCGCCACGACATGGGGAAGACAGTGGGGCTCCCAGAAGGCAGGTCAGAGCACAGGAAGAGCACGGACACGGCACGTGGCAACGCAGGGCTCTCGGCCCTTCTGACGCCCGAGCGACTCAAGGGAGTGAGGAAGAGGAGGCCGAAAAGAGAAATGGCTGGGAGGGGGCTGGGGGCTCGGTGGGGTAGGCTTGGGAGGGAAATTGCAGGTTCCCCACCACGTAACAGAAACCCGTGCCGGCCTGGGGTGCTCAGCAAAACGGATACAAAGTAGATCGCACAGGGACAAGGTAACTATGGGGCCCAGGAAAAGTGCCCAGCGCTCTCCTGCCCTGGGCCGGCCAGTCCAGACTGGCCTGCTGCTCTAGAGCCGCCTTGGCTGTGCTACAGCGCCCTTAGCTACTCAGCACTAAGCCGGCCTGGCGGAGAATTGCAGCATCTTTAACAAAACACGGTTGCAGGACGGTTGTGATGACGCCGCTGCACCTGCCGGCTTTGTTCCGCTGTGGGCGAGCCAAGAAGATACAATGAAACACTCTGCGTCACTCCTCGGAAGGGATTTAAGACAACACCAGGAGGTGGGCAGATGCGGATCTTGCGGGCAAGAGGGTCCCGTGGAGGAAATTCCTGTGTGCCCAGGAGCAAGCCCCTCGCACGTGGCCTAGTAACTCACCTACCTCGCCAAGCTGGTCTCGTCGGAGCCGCTCCTTGGTCTCTCGGTCCCCCTCAGTCTGAGGGGCGGTTTTCTCTACTGCCCTGGGATGTGCACGGAGGAGCTCGCCAGAGGCTGCTGGACTGGCGCGCGGAGGGAGGCGACACTGCAGATGAGAGCTGCTGTGCAGCTGTCCTCACCCCACACTTCCAGAACGTGGGCTGCATCTGGATTCTTACCCCACCCCGAGTCATCCCTCCGGCTGCAGCCTGAGGAAGCCGATTCTCAGGGAAGACTAAGCTGCCGCCTCCTCTGCTGAAGCCCTCGTGGCTCCCCAGCGAAGTCCAAACGCCCCCTGGCCTTGCCCTCCTAAGCCCCCCTCCCCACGCGCCGCCTCAGCCCCCAGGGACGGGGCGGTCTCCTTCTTGCTCAAAGATAGGCCTCACCCCTCACTGTCCTCGAGCCCCCAGAGGCCTTGGCTGTGTGGCTCAGACACAACCACCAGTCCCTAACCGCCCACCTTCGACCTCCGCCCCCCCCTTCCTCTCTGGTCGTCCCTCTTCCCCTTGAATGCCTCCTGTGACGGCGTGCTCAGCACCACTCAGCAGCAGTGCCCCTGCCTTGGTTGTTTGCCCCTGGTGTCAGTTCCGAGAGAGAGCAGGGAGCCAGGGCCGTCGTGGTGCAGGGGTGGGGGGCTCTCCCCGGCCTCCCTGGGGGCCTGGGCACACATGCAGCTGCCATTCACAGGCAGGAAGATGACAGCCCCCGCTGACCAAGCTCTCAGGCTACTCATCGGCTGTGACACACACCTTTTCACTGGGTCCTGTTAGCATAACCTGGTGGAAATAAGGCATCTGTCACGCCCTGTGAAAGTGCCACACAGGTGTTCCCGGGCTCCCTTTCTGCAGAGCCCACCAGCCGTTCATACCCATCACCTGGGAGAAAAATAATGTCAGTTCCATAATGCACGCCCTCTCCACGGAGGCGCCATAAATATGTAGCGATGACATCGCTGCAGCTTGGCTTGTGTGAGTGATGTCATCTGGGGGGGTTGCCTAGCAACCCCGACAACTTTTGGGAGGCTCTAATTCTTGAGTAGGATAAAGTCACATTTATGCAGTTCAGTTAATCAGCTTCCTGGCAACTCCGCCAAGATGATCTCATCTTATTCATGATTATTTTATGTGAAATGCACTTTTAGCTCTAAGAGAACACAAAGATTGAATTCAAAACCCGCTATTGCTTTATGTTTCCAGGGTGTCGTTAACACGGCGTCCATGCAAATAACCATGGTAACACACGGGTAATTAGTATATACGGCACACGGCATTAATACGGAGCCGGGGCCGGCTCCCAATCAGCGCCGATTACCGCGTGTTATTACTGGAGTAATTACCTGCAGTAACACACAAATTGAACTAAATGGTCAATTGAAGTAAAGTGAATGGCTTTTTATTCTAGTCCCTAAATAATGTGTCTGCGTGGCTGAGTAGTCCAAGGTAAATAAAACTCTTAAATTGATGGCTCCCCCCACTCCCTGGTGAGAATCGGGCTTCCTTGGCCCCCTCGGCCTGGGGACCTGGGGACTCAGCAGTTACTGCGGAGGCATCGGCCCCTCCACGGCCTCCCAGCCGGCAACGGGCTCCCCAGCCCCGGCCCGGCAGAGCTCTGGCCCTTGTTAAAAAATCCCCAGGCCCGCGCGGCTGTCTTAGTCATTCCCCCCATCCCGGGGGAAGAGGGCACAGAACTTTCCAGATCAAGGATGGAGGGCCAAAGGCAATGGCCTTCCTCCGGGGGATGTTTTCTTGCCCCTCTGCTAGGTGGGGCAGGCTTCCTGTCACAGGATGGAGGGGGAGGGGAGGTCAAAGGTCACTTCTGCCTTTCTTAACAGAGAGTTTCTAAAATTCCATAAACTTAGAAGATCTTCAAACAGGAAGTCACACTGGACCTCTCACAGAGACCACGCACATTCCGAATTCGAGAAGCTTCGCCCCCTTTGGAGAGGGACAGAGGGAAGGCAAGGCAGGCGGCCATGTCAGAACGGGCGTGGCGGAGACTCATGGCCGGATTCCAAGCGATTCCCAGCGATGGGAGAGGGGGTACGATCAGTCTCATTCCAGTCCTTTCCCTGTGCTGGAAGCAGCGTGGGACGATGGCGAGGCGGCCAACATTGACTCCCCTGGGGGCCTGCCCCAAGGGCCGGCCTGCAGGAAGCAGCGTGCTCACAAGGACAGCAGCACCAGGAAGGCAGGGCCGGGTGAGGGAGGGCGGGGGAAGGTCGTAGCCAGGGAAGGGCAGCAACAGGGCCCGTGTCCGCACGCAGCCTTGCAGTGCCGCGTGTGCAGAGATGCGTGCATGCAGAAACCTGTGCACTTAAAACCCACAGCCACGCCTGCGTTCCAGGGTGGTGGGGGCAGAAACGCCTTCCCTTCTCACGGGGAGGCCACCCCTGCCCGGGCTGGGGAAGCCGGGACAGACACAGGCGCAGAGGGGATTTCTCACACCCCCTGCTCCAGCGCGGGCAGGGACAATGCAGCATGCAGGAGGGGACGGACGCATGTGGCCGGGCCAAACACAAGGCACACTCTCCAGAAATCAGAAACAGGGGGTGGAGGGCGGTGGGCACCGCGGCCCGGAGACCCCAGGACACTCGGCACTCCCTGTGGGCAACGGGGACTTGAGTCGGGGCCGGGCCAGGATGCAGGCAGCCCTGGCACCGAGGTGGCAGTTTAGGGACACCGAAGCCTCTGGAGGTGGGGGGCAGGAGAGGTCTGATGCCCCCACCTCAAAATGAGAAGCCTGGACCAGCTGCCTTCTGCCTCTGGACGGTCTCCTCCGAGTCCAGTGCCACACGCTGCAGAGGTGCTACCTTAGGGCCGATTCTGGACTAGTCAGGGCTGGTCAGGGAGGGGGAGGGAGCGAAAGACACATAAAACCAGGTGCAGCAAAACCCCAGATGCTTCCAATCAACAGGAGCAAACGAACATTTTGAAATACAAGAAGAAATGGTGGAAAGAAGAAATTAATTTTGTCTAGCAATCTGACAAAGACTTCAAAATAATACTACTTATGTTCCATAAAGACATAAGTAAAAGCTTAACATCTATTAAAAATGAAGAAGATATCAATACATCTAAAAATATGAAATTAAATAAAATGGGCAAATTCTTAAGAATACATAAAATAACTCATCGAAACAAAAGAAGAAATAGAAAACTAAGTAGTCCTACAGCTGTTACGTGAATTTAATTGGTAATTTAAAAAGAAGAAAAAAATCTTCCTACATAGAGCCCCTCAGTCTAGGTGACTTCACCTGCATAGTCTGCCAAATGCTTACGTAAGAATTACAGTAACGCCAATCTTGCGTAAACTTACCCAAAAATAAAGAGGATATACCCACAGTTGATTTTGTAAGGAGACCATAGATTCAAAATCGTACCCCAATAAAAGCGTATGAGAAAGTTGTGTCCAGGAGGCGAGCTGCCGAGGACACAAAACCTAAGGACGCAGATTCAGGCTGAGAGTGGCGGCGGCCTCCCCTTAACGCCAGCCTGGAGAAAGGAGAAAACCGTCTGTGTACACAGGTGCAAACGTACAACACAAAAGATTAGCAAAGCGGATTCAGCAATAGAAAGGACAGTGCACTGTCGAAGAGTCGTATTCGTGTCTGAAATGCTGATTCGGTTATCGATAGGAAAGCAATCAATATCACTGACCACATCGAGGGTAAAAAGCAGATGAGAATCTTACTATGTGCAGCAAACGTGTTTGAAAAAATTTAACATCTGTTCATAATTAAAACTAAAAGAGCTCTCAGCAAACCAGAAATAAAAGGGAACCTCCCTGATCTGTGTGAGACGATCTAGAGTCTGCGGCGATCGTTACACTTCACGGTGAGACGTCGCGAGCTTTCCCTGCGGAATTGGAGCAAAGCAGGGGTTTCGCTGCGGCTGTCAGCGTCACGTCAGCAGCCCTAGGTGAGAAAAAGAAATAAAAACTGGAAAGACTGGAGAGGAAGAGACAAAACTGTTATTTTTCACAGCGTGATTGTGCACATGGCTCTAAAGTAACCGAGAATTTCACAAGGTGTTTACATGTAAAGTCAACATGAAATCAGATTTATTTCTATATAATGGGAGTAAATAAATAGAAAATGATAATTTTTAAACAACACCACTTAACAATAATATGAACAGATGTCGGATACCTAGAAATAAATATAGTAGAATACGCACAAACCTCTGGAGGTTTGTGTAACTTCATTAATAGATGTTAATGAAGACCTAAATTTCTTTTTTTTTTTTTGAGACAGAATCTCGCTCTGTTTCCCTGGCTAGAGTGCCATGACGTCAGCCTAGCTCACAGCAACCTCAAACTCCTGGGCTCAAGCGCTCCTCCTGCCTCAGCCTCCCTAGTAGCTGGGACTATAAGAATGTGCCACCGTGCCCGGCTAATGTTTTCTATTTTTAGTAGAGACAGGGTCTCGCTCTTGCTCACGCTGGTCTCGAACTCCTGAGCTCAAACGATCCTCCCGCCTCGGCCTCCCAGAGTGCTAGAATTACAGGCGTGAGCCACTGCACCCGGCCTGAAGACCTAAATAAACATGGGACATATATCATGTCCATGGTTCAGAAAACTCAACATCATGAAGATGTTAATTCTCCCAAATTGATTGTTTTAAAGTCGGGTTTAGTGAGATACAATTGTCTACAGTAAAATTCACCCTCTTTTAGCATATACTTTTACGTTCGTTTTGACAAACTGAAATAGTCACGTACCCACCTCCCCAATTAAGGTATATTAATAGAAGCACTTCCATTGCTCCCCAAATTCCCCAGGCCCCTTCATGGTAAATTCATTCTTCCCAGCCCGGCACCTGGCAACCACTGATCTATTGCTTTTCGCTATTGCTCTGTCTCTTCTAGAATGTACTTTAAATGGAGTCATATAGTGTGCAGACTTTTGAGTCTGGTTTCTTTTATTTAGCATAATTCATCTGAAATTCACCTGTGTTCTTGTTTTATCAAAACGTCATTCATTCATATTTATTGCTGAATAGTATTTTGTTATATGGATGTACCATAGTGTAAAGAATATTTGAGTTGTTTCTGGTTTAGGATAATTAT